>NC_044904.1:10517102-10755100 GCF_001633185.2 Quercus lobata | reverse complement strand
TGTACTTTCCCTATCGTTTCCGCCCCTCAACGCCTAACGCTCTCCTGGCTAACGGCTAAACGGGCATTACAGATTGACTCGGGCTTCCTGCTCAACCTTGGTACTTAGATTTCCTGGGTAGCAAACGATCACAGAACCGGAATTACTCCTAGATTTACTGGATAACAACTTGACACAATACCTAGCATAATACACATCTGCAACAAATTGTGGGGAAAGAAACAAAGAATGGAAAAAGAAGATATCTGGGAGGCAAAGGATTAGCTTAAACAGATAATCACAAGATAATAAACAGTTTGAATGAACGGGAGGCTCAGCCTACCACAAAAAGAAAGAACAGTATAAACTGGCTAAGATGAAGTAGTAGATGAAAAATGCAACATATGGGAGTGGAAGTGCTATCAGAAAATAGATGTATAGGACTGTTTAGGTACGATTGGACCAAAGGGTTCTTCTACTTTCGAAGGAGAAGCTACTGCTTTGGGAGGCAATGTGGCTAGGGCAGAACTGTAACTGTGTTGTCCTTGGGGCCTTTGGTAGTTTGGTTTGGGAATTGTGGAAACCAAATAACGATTGGCAACAACGGATGGTGACACAGGTGGGTTCTTTAGTGAACTGGAAAAGGGTACTAAAGGGCCAGGGTTCTGTGCCTGACTGGTACTCCTAGTGTTATGCTGTTTAGGCATTTTGGGAGGTTGGGGTTGTACGGGCTTTTTCCCGGACATTTTGTTCTGGATTCTGCAAAAATTCACGGGTTAGGAAATCAGGGATACTGTTTTGAGTTCCTGCAATGAATTCAATGTCAAAATCGAAAACTGAAAGAATGGCTTGCCAACGTGCAAAAATCTGTTTTGATGCAATGTTTTGAACATCTTTTTCTAAAACATGTTTTGCAGATTTACAATCAATTCTTATTAAAAACTTTTGATTCAAAAGATCGCTTTGAAATTTTGAAATGCATAGTACTATAGATAAAATCTCTTTTTTAATAGTACTATAGTTGAGTTGAGTGGGAGTCCAAATTCCTGAATGGAAACAGACAATCTGTTCTGGGGAAGTGGGACAAACACGCTGAAGGAGAATGCCACCATAACCTATGTTAGAGGCATCTGTCTGGACTACCTTGAAGGAATTTTCAGAGGGGATTCCAAGGCAAGGGAGTGTCTTGACATATCTTTTGACCTGTTGAACAACCGATGTATGAGTGGGTGTCCAAGGAGGAGGATTGGTTCGGAGTCTATCAAAAAGAGGCTTGCATTGTTGCCTAAGGTTTTGATAGAAATCAGAAATGTAGTTGAGGGATCCTAAGAACCTTTGGAGTTGGGTCTTTTCAAGGATTTCATCTGGAAACTTTTCTGCAAACAGAATGGCTCTATCTATGGGTTTGATGACACCATGTCGTATATCAAATCCTAAGAACCTGACACTGGTTTGGAAAAGCTTAATCTTTGGAGCCGAGACAACAAGACCATTTCTTTTGATGGTTTGGAAGAATGTGTTGAGATGCTTCCAATGTTTGTCTAGGGACTCAGAGAAGATTAGGACATCATCAATGTATACAATGGTATGACTGGAGAATGGATTAAAGATCTCATTCATGATATTCTGGAATTCAGAAGGTGCATTTTTAAGACCAAAGGGCATCACATTCCATTCGTAATGGCCAAAGGGTGTGGTGAAGGCTGTTTTGTACCTATCAGTCTCACTGATTTGTATTTGCCAAAAACCACTCTTCATGTCAAACTTACTGAAAACCACTGCTTTACTAAGTCTGTTAACTAAGTCTCTTTTGTTAGGAATAGGGTACCTAATCCATTCTAAGACTTTGTTAAGGGGCTTGTAATTGATGACAAGTCTAGGGACACCTCTTTCTATCTCAGCGTTTTTCTGGACATAAAAGGCTGGACAAGACCATGGTGACCTGGAGTTTCTGATGATTCCCTTTTTAAGAAGATCCTCTATTTCTAGCTTACAAGTATCCATAAGTTCTTGACTCATTTGGATAGGTCTGGCTTTGGTAGGGATGTTCTTTTCATGGAAATCCTTGACATAAGGTAGTGCAACTTCGTGCCTTTTCCTATGCCAAAAAGCTGTGGGAAGATCTGAGCAGACATCTTGCTTAAGTTTATCTTCAAACTTCCTAATGTCTGATTGGTAATTTTTGCAAGCTAATTGCTCATCTGTCCTTTTGTAACTTAGTTCATTTCCAAGGTACTTAAGGTGTTGGGTTTTGGCTTCAATCAGGTTAAGGGTCTTGGAGATGGAAACCTCTTGGAGACTATTGATGTCTTTAGGTTTAGGACTCCTAAGAAACTTAAATTTGACTGGCTGGCCAAAAGGGTGGGTAGTGATTCCTTCACTATCCGTGGTGAAAGGATATAACAGACACATGAATGGGTTTCCTAAGATGACCCTATCTGTCATATTCTTGACAAGGACAAAGGTGGTTTTGAAACACGCATTGTCTTGGCATACATGAGCTTTTGGAATTTTGAATTCAATCTGCATTTTTCCTCCACTTGCGGAAGTTAACCGTTCTTTGGTTTTCCAGAAGTATTTAGAGGGGATGATTCCTTCTTGAATGCAGTTGAGATCAGCACCCGAATCTATTAGGGCAATAACCTTAAATTCAAAATCTCTGTTTATGACAATCCTGACTTTGGAATGCCATTTCTGGAAGTTAATCCTACTGATGGTGTGTAGGAACGATCCATTGGATGGTTCTGGTTCCATATCTGCAGTAGGGTTAACTGTATCATCTGTTTCTTCATCAGAAGGGTTTTGTAATGAGGTTCCTTCCTCATTGCCTTGCTGTGAAGTAAACTCTAGATTTTTGACTCTTAAGTCTATGAGGCCATGATCAACCCTAAGGATGGTTAATTCCTGCTTAAGGTTTCTCAGTTCTGTTTTGTTATCCTTAATCTCTTTCTGGAGATCATGGACAGTTATCTCTTTCTTGGATTTAGTAAATCTATTGTAGATTTTTTCCAAGTCAACTTTTGGTTCCTGAATCCTAGGCTTGGATGCACTGGGCTCTCTGACTAGGGTTTTGTGGAAATCACTAAGTCTTTGAGATTTCTCCTCTGGGTCCTTGATCTGTTCTATGAGATCTAGGAGCAGTTCTTCTTGTTTAGAAAGAACTTCAACAGTGTTGTTTCTGCAACAGCTGTTTGTGCATGAAATGGTTTCATCTGAGCTACTAGAGGTGCTATCTGGAACTCTAGGAGAGGATGAATCTTGGTAAATCTGACAGATTTCTCGGTCAATAGAACTATTGGGAGACTCACTTTCTGGATGGTCAAGTTCTAGGATTTTGGAGATATCTTCAGATACTAAGGAATGGGTAGGGGATTTGCCTGGACATTCTTGCTTGATATGTCCCTTCTTTCCACACTTAAAGCATTTTCCTTTTGCCTTAGGTTTGAGAAGTTTTAAGGAATTAGGTTTCCTATAGATGCCTCTTGCTTCTAATTTCAGGCGTCTATATTCTCTGGAAACAATCCTTTCCCTTTTGAAATCCTTGAAGGCTGGGTTTCCTCTATATTTGGATTTCCATATCCTCGGAGGAAGTGGGGGAGGATCACCGGGTTGGTTGTCTAGTGGTTCTTTCTCCTTTTCATCTGAGGAGGGTTCATTAGAACTACTAGAAGATATGTGTGCTTCTAAGACATTAACTTCTGGTAAAGGAGAGAATGGTTTCTCTGCTTTTCGAGCTGAATGTCTAGCTTTTGGTGATGGGATGGTTTTTGCTGGAAGTTTGGACTTAACACAGTTCTTTTTATCCCATTTGAAATGTTTCTCAAAGTATTTAAAGAAAGGATAATCTGCTTTTACCTCTTTCATGAATAGCTTCCATTTCTTCAAAACTTTAACCTTTTGTTCCTTGGTATGGTTGGCTCTATAGGCTTCTCTTTTAACTCTGTTCTTTTCAGAATTAAATTCCTTTTCGAGCATATCCATATCTGGAACGAACTCTTTGGTTATCACTAGGAGCTGATGGTCATATCCAGATTCTTGCTGGATAGGATTTCTAAAGTCAGATCCTGATGGTAAGGGGGTTTTAAGACTGTCCTGACTGTTGTTGTCTTCTTCTTGATCAACAACTGAGTCTTGCTTGGCTGTGTAACAAGGGGTACTAACCTGGGAGTGGTCTTTAACACCTTGAAACTGTGGACCTAAGTCTCTTCTAGATGTGGGATAAGGAGCTCGTGTTCTAGACGAACTACTCTGGGATGCAGGTCTATCTTTTAGAAGGATAGTTGGCTGCCAAAAGGGTTGTCGTAGATCTAAAGAAGATCTGGACCTTGGTTCCTGGTATGTTTCCTGGTGCAGATCTAACGAGGATCTGGGCAAGGGTTCATCATACTCTAAAGGTGATCTAAACCTAGACTGGTCAAAGCTAAGTCTAACCGTTCCATCGGCTAGCTGCTGGACATAATCTAGATCTGGATTCCTAACAGGATTCTGGATCTGTAGAGGATAATTTTCATTCTCTAGAGACCATTGTGCTGGGAATGTTATCTCAGACCATTTCAGGGTTCTTGGTACCTGAACGGTGGATCTAACATCTGAAGTTTGGATAAGAGTGGTTTCACCTGGTTTTCTCTTATCGAAAGCTTGAACGGACATGTTTGTCCTCATGCACTTATAATACACTCTGTATATAAGAGCAAGCTGCTTGGTGCCATGTAATACAAAGATTCCATGGGTTCTGATGTTGAGGGTGAGGACCTTCAAAATATGAGGGTCGTCAAGTGCAACTGTGAGGTTTGGAAAACAGTCGAAATGAATTGGACCGTTACTCAAACTGGATTCTATGGTTCCTAGGAGACTGTCTCTGAATCTGATAAGACGAGTATCCCTAAGGGCCATAAGGACCGAGTTGTCTAAACCTTCTCTGATCAATGGTTTAACTCCGACTTGGACAAGTCCTATGTGGAGGTATTTGTGACCAGATTCCCTGTGAGCTTTTATGGCTGCAGGGGACAACAAATAACAGGTTTCATATTCCTTGTTAATGCTGTAGACTTGTTCTATAGTCCTAACATGGTAGTCTGTTCTAAAAGACTTTTTCAAGGACCATGACGAAGACTTATAGACCTGGGTTGTGGGAACTTTAGGTATGTTCCAATTTCCTAACTTCTGATCTAGATCTGAAAGCTGGTATGACTCTGAGTTGATTGTTCCATCTTCTTGTGGAATCTCAGGTGGGTTTGTACTGCTAGATCTAATTGAAGTGGAAGAGTCACTCCTTCTAAACATCCTATTCATCATCTTGGATTATAAACCTAAGAAATCAATTACAACCTAGACTACCTTTATCTTCCAATTTCTGGATCTAACCTTAGATCTGAAACAGGGAGTGTATGGACGCCTACTGTATCCTGTTATCAACTTACGACTAAGATACCGTCCTATGAATCTTGCTACTGCTTATACTATTTCGCTTTGTTGAGTGTACTTTCCCTATCCTCTCCGACCCTAATGCCTAACGCTCTCCTGGCTAACGGCTCAACGGGCATTACAGATTGACTCGGGCTTCCTGCTCAACTTGGGTACTCTAGACTTTCTGGGTAGCAAACTATCACAGAACTGGAATTACTCCTAGGATTACCGGATAACATACTGACACAATACCTGGCATAGTACACATCTGTAACAAATTGTGGGGAAAGAAACAAAGAATGGAAAAAGAAGATATCTGGGAAGCAAAGGATTAGCTTAAACAGATAATCACAAGATAATAAACAGTTTGAATGAACGGGAGGCTCAGCCTACCACAAAAAGAAAGAACAGTATAAACTGGCTAAGATAAAGTAGTAGATGAAAAATGCAACATATGGGAGTGGAAGTGCTATCAGAAAATAGATGTAAAACAAAATAATGTTTGTTAGAGATAACATACTTTCAAAGTAATGAACACAACAAAATAATGGATAACTATGGCGGTATAACCGGCCAACTTGATTCAAAATAAATACAGTAACTTACAAACACTTACGATCGAGCTCAAATGGCTCTGATACCAAAGGGGGGTAAGCTACAACAAAGAAGTGCCGTCGTCAAGAGGGCACTGGGAGCGGAAGAGGGTATAGGTTACAAATGCAGTGCTATTACAAGTGTAAGCTAAGGGAAGGTAAAAGAGAGTCATTCTGATTACAAGTGAAAGACCTCTGAGGTAATTCTAAGCCTAGAGAATTATGTCTGGCGAATTAAGCCTGCTGAAGACTGAGGGGAAGGGTCCCTTTTATAGCTGGAGGGAGCTTCGGATCAGGTCAGGAGACCGCTGGAATCACGGGAGGTGAAATGCTTTTACCTTCAGGTGAATATCTTTTCAGCCGAAAGCAATAGTAATTCCAATGATTCTGTCTGGGCACTGTTGAGTGAACAGTAACTGGTCACTGTTTATGAACAGTGTTTTGTCCCCTTGCTTTTCTGGAATAGTAACTCTGCATAGTGTTTTGGACTGTGCAGTGAATAGTGCATTGTCTGTCTCTTTTGCTAGTGCGGGTACTGTACATGGAATAGTAACCGGTTTTTTAGCAAAGTGATTCTTGGTGCTTCTGGAGCGTCTGGAAACTACTCTGGGGAAGATATCAGTCTGTATCATAACCAGAGGGATACCCTTCATATGGATCAAATGCAGGAGGCTCATCATAGTGATCGTGCTCATGGTACCTGTCAAATAGGTTACAAAACCCACAATAGAGAAAAGGTTCGTAGTCTGCTTTCTGAGCTGTATAATGAGGAGGATCAAGGCAGATAATTCCTTCTGTGTTGAAAGCCTCTGAATATGGTTTGGTGGTGAATACTGTAATTCTGCCAGTATTTCCTATAAAGTGGTAATTTTCCCATAGTTCTCCGGTGACATTCCGTAGTTCATTGTTGAAGTAGTTTTTCCAACATTCTACGAGGGCCAAAGGATCAGCATAGGAGAGGTAGGAATCACCTTCATACCAAGGGCCATTGTGAGTGTACCCATTGATGAGTACAAGGTGGTAGGCAGGTTGAACTGTCATCCAATTGTTACCGTCCCATTGTGGGAGAGTGCTCCAGCATCTGATGGATACAAAAGGACTCTTGATCTTTGCTACGACCTGTTGGATAATCTGAGGGAATTGGCTGATCTGAACATGGTTCGTTAGTTTAATGAGTCTAAGGAAACCATATTCAAACATTCTTGAAAGCCAGCTAGGGTCTCTGTCATCATCATCTGCACCGTCTTCATAATTAACCAGAAGACCAGGAAAAGGATGTTGCTTTTCATAGACTCTGTGGCTGCTCCCAAAGTATTGATTCCAGGTTTCGTGGATGAGTGCAATTTCTGTGGCATCTGCTTCCTCTCCTAAAACCGGGAAGTGAGTGGTGACCAAAATTTCAAAATGTGTGAACCACTGGTCGCATGATTCAGACATAGCCTTGCTTCTAAGTATACGTTGCTGTATATCAGAAGGCAAGTTGGCAATAGCACTCCTAAGCCGGTTTTGAATCTTAAGACTCAACCTGGCATAGTCTGTGCCCATGATAGTCATTGTATCCATTGAATGGATATCCTCTTTGCCAAAGAGTTGACTAATGGACAATTTTCCAATCTCAATTTCTGCCTCAAGGTTAACTAGGTGCAATTCTAGTGCTCTGAGGGTTCTTTGGAAAAGGCGATTGTTATTTTGGGTAAAGGCTCTTTGAAGGTTATCGAGGACAATTTTGATGGAGGGTGGAAGGCCTGTATAGACTCCATTTGTAAATTGAAAATTCCTGGATAAAACTTCATGCAAGGTGATTGTTTTATTACCACCTGAAAATGTTATTTGAAGCGGAACATGTTCCAGAAGGGATGTTACTTCTCTGGGTTCTGGTCCAGGAGAAGCGCCTTCATGCATAGGGGCTTTCCCCTTGTTCCTGCTTGAAGATGCCATTGTCCACTTACTAGTGGAGTTATAAAAAGTTTTTTACTTTTTGACCTGCCATGTGTTAACAATGTGATTAATTTTTAAAACATATTTGTTAAAATCATGGGATGTCATGGAGCAAATTCTTTTGTATGCAATGTGATGAGATGATAATTTATGAGGTTGAAGAAGACTCAAAGAATTATCAAATATGATGGTTGGTACAATTTGATCAAGGTTCTTGGCTTGATTTGGACCATTAGTGGAGGTTTGGGCCATAGTGAGATTAGGATTTTTAGAAACAGAAACTTTTTGGAGAATTTCGATCTCTTTTGGTTCCGGGTTTCTAAGAAACTTAAACTTGACTGGCTGGCCAAAAGGGTGGGTAGTGATTCCTTCACTATCCGTGATGAAGGGGTATAACAGACACATGAATGGGTTTCCTAGGATGACCCTATCTGCTATATTTTTGACAAGGACAAAAGTGGTTCTAAAGCACGTATTGTCTTGGCAAACCTGTGCATCTGGGATTTTGAATTCAATCTGCATATTTCCACCACTTGCAGAAGTTAACCTTTCTTTGGTTTTCTGGAAGTATTTAGGGGGAATAATACCTTCTTGAATACAATTGAGATCAGCACCCGAATCTATTAGGGCAACAACCTCAAACTCAAAATCCTTGCTTATGACAATCCTGACTTTGGAATGCCATTTCTGGAAGTTAATACTACTGATGGTTGACAAGAACGTTCCAAGTTCTGGTTCCATATCTGCAGTAGGGTTAACTGTTTCATCTACTTCGTTATCAGAAGGGTTCTGTAATGAGATTCTGTCCTCATTGCCTTGCTGGGAAGTAAACTCCAGATTTTTGACCCTAAGGTCCATGAGACCATGATCAACCCTAAGGATGGTTAATTCCTGCTTAAGGTTTCTCATCTCAATTTTGTTATCCTTGATCTCTTTCTGGAGATCTTGGATGGTTACCTCTTTCTTGGATTTGGTAAATCTATTGTAGATCTTTTCCAAATCGACTTTGGGTTCCTGAAACCTAGGTTTGGATGTACTTGTTTCCTTGACTAGGGTTTTATGGAACTCACTAAGCCTTTGAGCCTTCTCTTCAGGGTCCTTGATCTGTTCTATGAGATCGAGGAGGAGCTCTTCTTGCTTAGAAAGAACATGGACAGTTTTGTTCCTACAACAACTATCCTGGCAAGCTAGGATTTCATCCGTATCACTAGAGGAACTAGAAGATACTCTAGAGGTTTCAGAGGATGTCCTAAACAACTGGTGTTTCTCTTGGTCACTAGACTCACTGCTTAGGTGATCGAGTTCTAAGAGTTTGAAGATCTCTTGCCTGCTGGTTTGGTCACTAATGAGGGTATTGATAAGGGTTTTGGCCTTAGCTTTACACTCTTTTTGGAAATGACCTTTCTTTCCACACTTGTAGCATGTTCCTGATGCTTTAGGTGTGAATGTACTTGTGGATTGGGATCTACCTTTCTTATAGAAATCATCGGTTTTGAACTTCTGACGTCTATGATGTTTGGAGGTAGTTTTTCTCCTATGGGGTTTCTCAGAGGGTTCTTCGCCTCTGTGTTTGGATTTCCTCTTGGGAATGATGGAAGGTAAGCCATATTGGGTACAGAAATTTCCTATTTCGTACTTGGCTTTGCTCTTGTTGGCTTGGCTCTGGATTTTGAGATCTCTACACATCTTCATCCCTTCATTTCGGATTGTGCTTGAGATGTCTCCATACGTGAGGTTATCATAGTCTATGATTCCTAAAGAGCTGGCAAGAGTTTCTTTGACCTTCTGTCCAAACAGTGTGGGTAAGCCATTGATAAACTTCTCCTTCCAAAATGGAGAGTTACAATCGCTTCTATGCATGACACGGGTGGTGAAAACATCTTCATACCATCGGTATTCTCCAAGGTTTTTACATCTAAGGTTACTCAACTGGTCGTAAATCCTAGATGTGACATTGCTAGGTTTACCTATGAAGTGTTTCATGATCGTGTAGATCAGGGTATTGACTCCATCGGGAACTCCTCTGCCTATGCGTTCGTCAAAGATAGGGTTCTCGTCCTCATCTTTTTGAACAGCATGCTTAATGTCTTCCTTTGAAGTGGTCGTCATACAATGATTCCACCAATTCAACAATTTTCCAGTAAATCCTAAAACAATGAGCTCTACAACCTCGGTGTTTGGAATACCATCATTGAGATAGTTATTTGCTACCATGGTTATATGCTGGATTTTGTTTTGGATTTCTTGCTCGGATAAACCATCTATGTTCCATTCATAGAGTTTTCCACTGGACACTGTAAATTGCATGGTTCTTTCCTCGAATTGGAGGTCTGGAGGTGTTGGTCTAGGGTACCAATTTTTGGTAAGGCTAGTTGGCGTTACCTTGGGTTGGTAAAGCTTATTTACCTGTAAACCTCGAAATTGATCTTCTAGGTGTTCTATCTCCTTTTCATTTTCAGAGGAGGTTCTACTAGAACTACTAGAGGCTGTGTGGGTATGTAGGGCAACAACCCGAGATTCAAGTCTAGGGTCCCTACTAGTTGAGGTTGGATCTGGTGATGGAGAGATTGGTTCCTTTTTCACGAGATCATCAAGCTTTTGAGCCATTTCCTTCAAGGCAGTTTGCTCCTTTGGTTTGAGGCTAGCTTGTCTGGTTGTGGGAAGCTTGACTAAAGGGTTTTCTAGAGGTTGGATTGGTTTGCAAGGGGTTCCTGGTTGGAGGAGGACCTTGTTGTCAATCCCTATGACTCCTAAACATTGGTTGGTATAGTTGTTTTGCTCTATTACTTTCCTGACAACCTTTTCATCTGGGGTTGTAGCACATTTGAAAGGAGAGGCAATAACATCGGTACCACGCTGGTTAAAGAGTATGGCTTCTTGAGGAGGATGGCTAGTCCTAACAATTTCTGGATTGCTAGAGCTTGGTGCATCCTTTTTGGGAAGTAACTTCCAGTTGGTTTTGGTAATGACACAGTTCTTTTTATGCCATTGGAAATGTTTCTCAAAGTATTCAAAGAAAGGATAATCTGTTTTTACCTCTTTCATGAATAACTTCCATTTCTCCAAAACTTCAACTTTTTGTACTCTGGTATGGTTTGCTCTGTAGGCTTCTCTTTTAACTCTGTTCTTTTCAGAATTAAATTCCTTTTCGAGCATGTCCATATCTGGAACGAATTCCTTTGTCAACACGAGGAGCTGATGGTCATATTCAGTTTCTTGCTGAATAGGATTTCTAAAGTCAGATCCTGATGGTGAGGAGGGTTTAAGACTGTCCTGACTGTTGTTGTCTTCTTCTTGATCAACAACTGAGTCTTGCTTGGCTGTGTAACAAGGGGTACTAACCTGAGAGTGGTCTTTGACACCTTGAAACTGGGCACCTAAGTCTCTTCTAGACGTAGGAAAAGGAGCTCGTGTTCTAGACGAACTACTTTGGGATGCAGGTCTATCTTTTAAGAGGATAGTTGGCTGCCTAAAGGGTGGACGTAGATCGAAGGATCTAGATCTTGGTTCCTGGTATGTATCCTGGTGCAGATCTAACGAGGATCTGGGCAAGGGTTCATCATACTCTAAGGGTGATCTAAACCTAGACTGGTCAAAGCTAAGTCTAACCGAACCGTCGGCTAGTTGCTGGACATAATCTAGATCTGGATTCCTAACAGGATTCTGGATCTGTAGAGGATAGTTTTCATTCTCTAAAGACCATTGTGCTGGGAATGTTATTTCAGACCATTTCAGGGTTCTTGGTACCTGAACGGTGGATCTAACATCTGAGGTTTGGATAAGAGTGGTTTCACCTGGTTTTCTCTTATCGAAAGCTTGGACGGACATGTTTGTCCTCATGCACTTATAATACACTCTGTATATAAGAGCAAGTTGCTTGGTACCATGTAATACGAAGATTCCATGGGTTTTGATGTTGAGGGTGAGGACCTTCAAGATGTGAGGGTCGTCAAGTGCAACTGTGAGGTTTGGAAAACAGTCGAAATGAATTGGACCGTTACTCAAACTGGATTCTATGGTTCCTAGGAGACTGTCTCTAAATCTGATGAGACGGGTATCTCTGAGGGCCATAAGGACCGAGTTGTCTAAACCTTCTCTGATCAATGGTTTAACTCCGACTTGGACAAGTCCTATGTGGAGGTATTTGTGACCAGATTCCCTATGCGCTTTTATGGCTGCAGGGGATAGCAAATAACAAGTTTCATATTCCTTGTTAATGCTGTAGACTTGTTCTATAGTCCTAACATGACCATGACGAAGACTTATAGACCTGGGTTGTGGGAACTTTGGGTATGTTCCAATCTCCTAACTTCTGATCTAGATCTGAAAGCTGGTACGACTCTGAGTTGATTGTTCCATCTTCTTGTGGAATCTCAGGTGGGTTTGTACTGCTAGATCTATTTGAAGTGGAAGAGTCACTCCTTCTAAACATCCTATTTATCATTCTGGATTATAAGCCTAAGAAATCAATTACAACCTAGACTACCTTTATCTTCCAAATTTCTGGATCTAACCTTAGATCTGAAACAGGGTGTGTATGAACGCCTACTGTGTCTTGTTACCAACTTACGACCGCTCGGACACCTTTCTATAAATCTTGCTACTGCTTACACTGTTCCCTTAGTGTGAGTGTACTTTCCCTATCGTTTCCGACCCTCAACGCCTAACGCTCTCCTGGCTAACGGCTAAACGGGCATTACAGATTGACTCGGGCTTCCTGCTCAACCTTGGTACTTAGATTTCCTGGGTAGCAAACGATCACAGAACCGGAATTACTCCTAGATTTACCGGATAACAACTTGACACAATACCTAGCATAATACACATCTGCAACAAATTATGGGGAAAGAAACAAAGAATGGAAAAAGAAGATATCTGGGAAGCAAAGGATTAGCTTAAACAGATAGTCACAAGATAATAAACAGTTTGAATAAACGGGAGGCTCAGCCTACCACAAAAAGAAAGAACAGTATAAACTGGCTAAGATGAAGTAGTAGATGAAAAATGCAACATATGGGAGTGGAAGTGCTATCAGAAAATAGATGTAAAACAAAATAATGTTTGTTAGAGATAACATACTTTTAAAGTAATGAACACAACAAAATAATGGATAACTATGGCGGTATAACCGGCCAACTTGATTGAAAATAATTACAGTAACTTACAAACACTTACGATCGAGCTCAAATGGCTCTGATACCAAATGGGGGTAAGCTACAACAAAGAGGTGCCGTCTATGAAGGCACTGGGGCGGAAGCATGAATAGGTTAAGGCACTGGGGCGGAAGCATGAATAGGTTACACGTGCAGTGCTATTACAGGTGTAAACTAAGGAAAGAGGGGAGAAGAGAGCCATTCTGATTACAATTGTAGTTCTGAGTACAAAGTAAAAAGCTCTGAGGTAGTTGTGAAAACTGAGCCTGCTGAAGACTGAGGAGGAGAGTCCCCTTTATAGCTGGAGGGAGCTTCGGATCAGATCAGGAGCCTGCAGGAATCACGGGAGGTGAAAATGCTTTTACCTTCAGGTGAATATCTTTTCAGCCGAAAGCAATAGTAATTCTAATGATTCTGTCTGGGCACTGTAGAGTGAACAGTAACTGGTCACTGTTTATGAACAGTGTTTTGTCCCCGTGCTTTTCTGGAATAGTAACTCTGCATAGTATTCTGGACTGTGCAGTGAATAGTATTCTGTCGGTCAGCCTTGCAGTGCGGGTACTGTTCTGAATAGTAACCGGGTTTTTAGCAAAGTGACTCTTGGTGCTTCTGGAGCGTCTGGAACTTATTCTTGGAAGATATCAGTCTGTATCATAACCAGAGGGATATCCTTCATATGGATCAAATGCAGGAGGTTCATCATAGTGATCGTGCTCATGGTACCTGTTAAACAGGTTACAAAACCCACAATAGAGAAGAGGTTCGTAGTCTGCTTTCTGGGCTGTATAATGAGGAGGATCAAGACAGATAATTCCTTCTGTGTTAAAAGCTTCTGAATATGGTTTGGTGGTGAATACTGTAATTCTGCCAGTATTTCCAACAAAGTGGTAATTTTCCCATAGTTCTCCGGTGACATTTCGTAGTTCATTGTTGAAGTAGTTTTTCCAACATTCTACGAGGGCCAAAGGATCAGTATAGGAGAGGTAGGAATCCCCTTCGTACCAAGGGCCATTGTGAGTATACCCATTGATGAGTACAAGGTGGTAGGCAGGTTGAACAGTCATCCAATTGTTACCGTCCCATTGTGGGAGAGTGCTCCAGCATCTGATGGATACAAAAGGACTCTTGATCTTTGCTACGACCTGTTGGATAATCTGGGGGAATTGGCTGATCTGAACATGATTCGTTAGTTTAATGAGTCTAAGGAAACCATATTCAAACATTCTTGAAAGCCAGCTAGGGTTTCTATCTTCATCGTCTGCCCCGTCTTCATAGTTGACTATTAGACCAGGAAAAGGATGTTGCTTTTCATAAACTCTGTGGCTGCTCCCAAAGTATTGATTCCAGGTTTCGCGGATGAGTGCCATTTCTGTGGCATCTGCTTCTTCTCCTAAAACCGGGAAGTGAGTGGTGACCAAAATTTCAAAATGAATGAACCATTGGTCGCATGATTCAGTCATTGCCTTGCTTCTAAATATACGCTGTTGTATATCAGAAGGCAAGTTGGCAATAGCACTCCTAAGCTGGTTTTGAATCTTAAGACTCAACCTGGCATAGTCTGTGCCCATGATAGTCGTTGTATCCATTGAATGGATATCCTCTTTGCCAAAGAGTTGACTAATGGACAATTTTCCAATCTCAATTTCTGCCTCAAGGTTAACTAGGTGCAATTCTAGAGCTCTGAGGGTTCTTTGGAAAAGGCGATTGTTATTTTGGGTAAAGGCTCTTTGAAGGTTATCGAGGACAATTTTGATGGAGGGTGGAAGGCCTGTATAGACTCCATTTGTAAATTGAAAATTCCTGGATAAAACTTCATGCAAGGTGATTCTTTTATCACCACCTGAAAATGTTATTTGAAGCGGAACATGTTCTAGAAGGGATGTTACTTCTCTGGGTTCTGGTCCAGGAGAAGCGCCTTCATGCATAGGGGCTTTCCCTTTGTTCCTGCTTGAGGATGCCATTGTCCACTTACTAGTGGAGTTATAAAAAGTTTTTTGCTTTTTGACCTGCCATGTGTTAACAATGTGATTAATTTTTGAAACATATTTGTTAAAATCATGGGATGTCATGGAGCAAATTCTTTTGTATGCAATGTGATGGGATGATAATTTATGAGATTGAAGAAGACTCAAAGAATTATCAAATATGATGGTTGGTACAATTTGATCAAGGTTCTTGGCTTGATTTGGACCATCAGTGGAGGTTTGGGCCATGGTGAGATTAAGATTTTTAGAAACAGAAACTTTTTGGAGAATTTCGATCTCTTTTGGTTCAGGGTTTCTAAGAAACTTAAACTTGACTGGCTGGCCAAAAGGGTGGGTAGTGATTCCTTCACTATCCGTGGTGAAAGGATATAACAGACACATAAATGGGTTTCCTAGGATGACCCTATCTGTTATATTTTTGACAAGGACAAAAGTGGTTCTAAAGCACGTATTGTCTTGGCAAACCTGTGCATCTGGGATTTTGAATTCAATCTGCATATTTCCACCACTTGCAGAAGTTAACTTTTCTTTGGTTTTCTGGAATGAAAGAGGTAAAAGCAGATTATCCTTTCTTTGAATACTTTGAGAAACATTTCCAATGGCATAAAAAGAACTGTGTCATTACCAAAACTAACTGGAAGCTACTCCCCAAAAAAGATGCACCAAGCTCTAGCAATCCAGAAATTGTTAGGTCTAGCCATCCTCCTCAAGAAGCCATACTCTTTAACCAGCGTGGTACTGATGTTATTGCCTCTCCTTTCAAATGTGCTACAACCCCAGATGAAAAGGTTGTTAGGAAAGTAATAGAGCAAAACAACTATACCAACCAGTGTTTAGGAGTCATAGGAAAACAGCTTGACAGGATAGAAGAAAGGGTTGATAACAAGGTTCTCCTCCAACCAGGAAACCTCAACAAACCAATCCAACCTCTAGAAAACCCTTTAGTCAAGCTTCCCACAACCAGACAAGCTAGCCTCAAACCAAAGGAGCAAACTGCCCTGAAAGAAATGGCCCAAAAGCTTGATGATCTCGTGAAAAAGGAACCAATCTCTCCATCACCAGATCCAACCTCAACTAGTAGGGACCCTAGACTTGAATCTCGGGTTGTTGCCCTACATACCCACACAGCCTCTAGTAGTTCTAGCAGAACCTCCTCTGAAAATGAAAAGGAGATAGAACACCTAGAAGACCAATTTCGAGGTATACAGGTAAATAAGCTTTACCATCCCAAGGTAACGCCGACCAGCCTTACCAAGAATTGGTATCCCAGACCAACACCCCCTGACCTCCAGTTCGAGGAAAGGACCATGCAATTTACAGTATCCAGTGGTAAACTCTATGAATGGAACATAGATGGTTTATCCGAGCAAGAAATCCAAAACAAAATCCAGCATATAACCATGGTAGCAAATAACTATCTCAATGATGGTATTCCAAACACCGAGGTTGTAGAGCTCATTGTTTTAGGATTTACTGGAAAATTGTTGAATTGGTGGAACCATTGTATGACAACCACTTCTAAGGAAGACATTAAGCATGCTGTCCAAAAAGATGAGGATGAGAACCCTATCTTTGACGAACGCATAGGCAGAGGAATTCCCGATGGAGTCAATACCCTGATCTATACGATCATGAAACACTTCATAGGTAAACCCAGCAATGTCACATCTAGGATTTACGATCAGTTAAGTAACCTTAGGTGTAAAAACCTTGGAGAATATCGGTGGTATGAAGATGTGTTCACCACCCGTCCCATGCACAGAAGCGATTGTAACTCTCCATTTTGGAAGGAGAAGTTCATCAATGGCTTACCCACACTGTTTGGACAGAAGGTAAAAGAAACTCTTGCCAGCTCCTTAGGTATCATAGACTATGATAACCTAACCTATGGAGACATCTCTAGCACAATCCGCAATGAAGGGATGAAGATGTGCAGAGATCTCAAAATCCAGAGCCAAGCCAACAAGAGCAAAGCCAAGTACGAAATAGGGAATTTCTGTACCCAATATGGCTTACCTTCCATCATCTCCAAGAAGAGATCCAAACACAGAGGCGAAGAACCCTCTGAGAAGCCCCATAGGAGAAAACCTACCAAACACCATAGACGTCAGAAGTTCAAAACTGATGATTTCTATAAGAAAGGCAGATCCCAATCCACAAGAAAGTTCATACCCCAAGCATCAGGAACATGCTTTAAATGTGGACAGAAAGGTCATTTCCAAAAAGAGTGTAAAGCTAAGGCAAAAACCCTTATCAATACCCTCATTAGTGACCAACCCAGTAGGCAAGAGATCTTCAAACTCTTAGAACTCGATCACCTAAGCAGTGAGTCTAGTGACCAAGAGAAACACCAGTTGTTTAGGACATCCTCTGAAACCTCTAGAGTATCTTCTAGTTCCTCTAGTGACTCAGATGAAATCCTAGCTTGCCAGGATAGTTGTTGTAGAAACAAAACTCTCCATGTTCTAACCAAGCAAGAAGAGCTGCTCCTTGATCTCATAGAACAGATCAAGGACCCTGAAGAGAAAGCTCAAAGGCTTAGTGAGTTCCATAAAACTCTAGTCAAGGAAACAAGTACATCCAAACCTAGATTTCAGGAACCCAAGGTTGATTTAGAGAAAATCTACAGCAGATTTACCAAAACCAAGAAAGAAGTAACCATCCAAGATCTCCAGAAAGAGATTAAGGATAACAAAATTGAAATGAGAAACCTTAAGCAGGAATTAACCATCCTTAGGGTTGATCATGGTCTCATAGACCTTAGGGTCAAAAATCTGGAGTTTTCTTCACAGCAAGGCAATGAGGACAGAATCTCATTACGGAACCCTTCTGATAACGAAGAAGATGAAACAGTTAACCCTACTGCAAATATGGAACCAGAACCTGGAACGTTCTTGTCAACCATCAGTAGTATTAACTTCCAGAAATGGCATTCCAAAGTCAGGATTGTCATAAGTAAGGATTTTGAAATGGAGGTTATAGCCCTAATAGATTCGGGTGCTGATCTCAATTGTATTCAAGAAGGTATTATTCCCTCCAAATACTTCCAGAAAACCAAAGAAAAGTTAACTTCTGCAAGTGGTGGAAATATGCAGATTGAATTCAAAATCCCAGATGCACAGGTTTGCCAAGACAATACGTGCTTTAGAACCACTTTTGTCCTTGTCAAAAATATAACAGATAGGGTCATCCTAGGAAACCCATTTATGTGTCTGTTATATCCTTTCACCACGGATAGTGAAGGAATCACTACCCACCCTTTTGGCCAGCCAGTCAAGTTTAAGTTTCTTAGAAACCCTGAACCAAAAGAGATCGAAATTCTCCAAAAAGTTTCTGTTTCTAAAAATCTTAATCTCACCATGGCCCAAACCTCCACTGATGGTCCAAATCAAGCCAAGAACCTTGATCAAATTGTACCAACCATCATATTTGATAATTCTTTGAGTCTTCTTCAATCTCATAAATTATCATCCCATCACATTGCATACAAAAGAATTTGCTCCATGACATCCCATGATTTTAACAAATATGTTTCAAAAATTAATCACATTGTTAACACATGGCAGGTCAAAAAGCAAAAAACTTTTTATAACTCCACTAGTAAGTGGACAATGGCATCCTCAAGCAGGAACAAAGGGAAAGCCCCTATGCATGAAGGCGCTTCTCCTGGACCAGAACCCAGAGAAGTAACATCCCTTCTAGAACATGTTCCGCTTCAAATAACATTTTCAGGTGGTGATAAAAGAATCACCTTGCATGAAGTTTTATCCAGGAATTTTCAATTTACAAATGGAGTCTATACAGGCCTTCCACCCTCCATCAAAATTGTCCTCGATAACCTTCAAAGAGCCTTTACCCAAAATAACAATCGCCTTTTCCAAAGAACCCTCAGAGCTCTAGAATTGCACCTAGTTAACCTTGAGGCAGAAATTGAGATTGGAAAATTGTCCATTAGTCAACTCTTTGGCAAAGAGGATATCCATTCAATGGATACAACGACTATCATGGGCACAGACTATGCCAGGTTGAGTCTTAAGATTCAAAACCAGCTTAGGAGTGCTATTGCCAACTTGCCTTCTGATATACAACAGCGTATATTTAGAAGCAAGGCAATGACTGAATCATGCGACCAATGGTTCATTCATTTTGAAATTTTGGTCACCACTCACTTCCCGGTTTTAGGAGAAGAAGCAGATGCCACAGAAATGGCACTCATCCGCGAAACCTGGAATCAATACTTTGGGAGCAGCCACAGAGTTTATGAAAAGCAACATCCTTTTCTTGGTCTAATAGTCAACTATGAAGACGGGGCAGACGATGAAGATAGAAACCCTAGCTGGCTTTCAAGAATGTTTGAATATGGTTTCCTTAGACTCATTAAACTAACGAATCATGTTCAGATCAGCCAATTCCCCCAGATTATCCAACAGGTCGTAGCAAAGATCAAGAGTCCTTTTGTATCCATCAGATGCTGGAGCACTCTCCCACAATGGGACGGTAACAATTGGATGACTGTTCAACCTGCCTACCACCTTGTACTCATCAATGGGTATACTCACAATGGCCCTTGGTACGAAGGGGATTCCTACCTCTCCTATACTGATCCTTTGGCCCTCGTAGAATGTTGGAAAAACTACTTCAACAATGAACTACGAAATGTCACCGGAGAACTATGGGAAAATTACCACTTTGTTGGAAATACTGGCAGAATTACAGTATTCACCACCAAACCATATTCAGAAGCTTTTAACACAGAAGGAATTATCTGTCTTGATCCTCCTCATTATACAGCCCAGAAAGCAGACTACGAACCTCTTCTCTATTGTGGGTTTTGTAACCTGTTTGACAGGTACCATGAGCACGATCACTATGATGAACCTCCTGCATTTGATCCATATGAAGGATATCCCTCTGGTTATGATACAGACTGATATCTTCCAAGAATAAGTTCCAGACGCTCCAGAAGCACCAAGAGTCACTTTGCTAAAAACCCGGTTACTATTCAGAACAGTACCCGCACTGCAAGGCTGACCGACAGAATACTATTCACTGCACAGTCCAGAATACTATGCAGAGTTACTATTCCAGAAAAGCACGGGGACAAAACACTGTTCATAAACAGTGACCAGTTACTGTTCACTCTACAGTGCCCAGACAGAATCATTAGAATTACTATTGCTTTCGGCTGAAAAGATATTCACCTGAAGGTAAAAGCATTTTCACCTCCCGTGATTCCTGCAGGCTCCTGATCTGATCCGAAGCTCCCTCCAGCTATAAAAGGGACTCTCCTCCTCAGTCTTCAGCAGGCTCAGTTTTCACAACTACCTCAGAGCTTTTTACTTTGTACTCAGAACTACAATTGTAATCAGAATGGCTCTCTTCTCCCCTCTTTCCTTAGTTTACACCTGTAATAGCACTGCACGTGTAACCTATTCATGCTTCCGCCCCAGTGCCTTCATAGACGACATCACATCACCAGACAATTTCGACATTAGAGGATTTAGGTCGTCCACTGAAAGCGCCTCATGTGCCTTCAACACAGCGACGTCAGCATCATCCCAAAAGGTTGGGGGAAAAGGCTTGCAAACGGATTTTCCTCTGGCACCCTCCTCTGAAGAGACCATCACCTCCAGAAACGATGTGGGAGAGGGAGGATGCTTGGAAGGAGAGTGAGCAGAAGAAGGAATCACCATGGGCACTTCAAAGGGAGTGTTGCCCACTTTCTAACGCTTCCTAGACAGAAGGCCACCAACAATGCCACTCTTGGCCTTCTTCTCTTAGGCCTCGACCAGTTTTTGTCTGCTAAACCTGGTTGTCATTCTTGGAGAAGAGAATGAGAGATATAGATTAAAAAAGAAAAAAAAAAAAAAAAAAGACGAAGAACACACTTACTTTTTTTCACAACCTCTAAATTCTTCTGAACCTTGCTTAAGGGCTCTGGGCCCAAAAAATGGAGGAACAACAATTAAGGAGAGATAAGGTCGTCGAAATCTCTAACAGTCCCGAGATATTCTCTGACCTTCTCAACACGATCGTGATATTTCTTCTTCAGACAAGGGAGTTAAGGAACTGCAAAAAGCAAGTATATCATATATCATCGTCACTTACAAAGAATAGATAAAGAACATAAAGAACAATCAAGAAGGACGCACCAGACATTAGAGTTCCCCAACTATGAAAAAACTTGAAGGCTTCGTCCAGGCTCTCACCAAGGACGAACTCCAAACCACTACCCGAAATAAAGAAGAAGTTTGGTTTCCAATTGCAGAGGGACGATAGAGAGTCAAGTATTAACCTAGAGGCCCTATCTCATGGCTTAAATTCCCAATAGCTAGGGTCTTTGGACTTTCTCAAACGATAAAAATGGAGAAATTCGTCTTTTTTGCTATGTGTAAATGCACTTTTAGTCCCTACATTTTAATTTTACCACTTTTAGTCCCTAAATCAATTAACGCATTCCATTTTGGTTCTTTCCGTTAACCCACCAACGAAAATTGCTTAGGTAGCAAACTGATGCTAATGTGGCCAATTAAAAAATAAAAAAAAAATTTAATTAGCATTAAAAAAATGCCATGTCAGCTTCTAAATATAAAAAAATTTATTAATCAATTTTAACAAAATTAAAAATGAAAAAACAAAATTAAAAACAATAAAATACATCAATTCAGATCTAATTCATTTTGAAGAAGAACACACAAGAACACAATCACATATTTAAACATCAACACAAGAACATAAAGCACAAACCCAGAACCAAACACAAAAAACACAAACTCAAATTTAAACATTAGCACATGATCACAAACACAAAGAACACAATAATATACATAAATCTCCCAGCCAACCTATAGCAAATAAACCTAAATACTCCAATAGAACCCAAATCTAAAAACTCCAAAAACTCAATAAAACACAATAACAAACACAAATCAGGAAGATATTTGGGCACTTTCATCACTAAACTATTGTGGGCAGTTTTGCTTTGACCGGTGTTGATCAAGAGCACCTAAGGTCGATTTTCCAGCATATACAGTGGCCGTTTTTGTCAAAATTTTTGTCAGTGCTCCGATCTTCGATAGGAAAAAGAGAAAACTAGATGCAAAAATTGGAACAAACGAAGATCTTAGCATTATGAACCAAATTGAAGCCAACACAAACCAAATCTAGGTTCAAAATCGTTAGATCTGAGTTCGAATTGAAGCCAACTCGAAGCAGATCTAGGCAGATCTAGGTTCAAAGGCTTTAGATCTGGGTTCAACTTGTAACCCGAAACCCTCTCCCTTTTCTCTGTTTCTTTCCTCTGATAGCATCTCTCTGTCTTACATACACACATACATTCTGTGATTCTCTACTTCACACACACATACTTACATGTTTTACAAAGCCTCACAACACTGAGCACACAAACACATAAACCAAGCTCTTACCCTCAGTTATGCACACACTTGTTCACGCGTCACCGTGTGTAGGTCCACGTGCCACCATTGTCTCGGTTCTTGGCAGATCTGTGAGACCTTTCACCTTTACATCCACCTTTTGTGGTTCACGCGCTGTTCAAGGCACTTTTAGCTTGTTGATCGGAGAGTGGTTTTTGTGGTTTGAGAGTAGAGAGACTCGGTGAGACATGGCTCGAGTTTAGAAGAGAGCTAGGCTTTGGTCACAGTTTCAGAGTGTGATGACAGGTAGAGAGATTGAGAAGCTACTTTCGTGGTGGCTTTAGATCTGGGTTCAATCGATAAGGTGGTGGGTTTTCTATTGAGTTTTTTGGAGTTTTTAGATTTGGGTTCTATTGGAGTATTTGGTTTATTTGCTATGGGTTGGCTGGGAGATTTATGTATGTTATTGTGTTCTTTGTGTTTGTGATCATGTGTTAATGTTTAAATTTGAGTTTGTGTTTTTTTTGTTTGGTTCTGGGTTTGTGCTTTATGTTCTTGTGTTGATGTTTAAATATGTGATTGTGTTCTTGTTCAAAATGAATTAGATTTGAATTGATGAATTTTATTGTTTTTAATTTTGTTTTTCCATTTTTAATTTCGTTAAAATTTTAATAATTTTTTTTATTTAAAAGCTGACATGGCATTTTTTTAATGCTAATTAAAATTTTTTATTATTTTTTAATTGGTCACATTAGCATCAGTTTGCCACCTAAGCAATTTCCGTTGGTGGGCTAACAGAAAGAACCAAAATGGAACACGTTAATTGATTTAAGGACTAAAAGTGGTAAAATTAAAATGTAGGGATTAAAATGGGAAAAAAGCTAAAATGTAGGGACTAAAAGTGCATTTATGCCTTTTTGCTAACATTCCTATCATTGGCAGACATCCACACCACCATACAACAAATGACGATCCACCAAGAATTAGGTACTAATTGTGTCGGGGCAAGGTGCAGATACGCGAAAAGTTCCCTAACAAAGGGATGGACGGGAAGACGAAGACCACTAGCGAAATCCGCTTCGTAGAAACAGACCTCATCGGCAAATGAATGACAAGCCCTATCCTCGTCACTCAGAATCCTAATTCGAACTGAATCAGGAAATTGAAACCTATCCCTGATTCACTTCTCATCTTTCTCTAAGAGGGCACATTGGATGTTCCAAGCTTTATAGGGAGGAGAAGGGGAAGAAACTTCGGGAATCTTACGATTATCAAACGAAGATAACCCCATTTCTAGCTCACTAGACCTAACCTCCCCAGACATTTTCAAAGACCTATCAACTCTAGCAGAACAAGAAACCAAAGGAAATAAAGAGGAAAGGACAAACCTATATGGATAGTCCTCCCCCACGAAAAAACTAACCCCCTTGAGACACTCTCCCTCCACAATCTTAAGCAAACGACCTAAGCGAGCAAAAAGAAAAGATATTAAGGGACAATCGACTCTAACAAAAGAGTAATCTATCATGGAAGAGCAGGAAAAGAGAGAGGAGCGAAGAACTTACCAGGGAACACAGAACTGGAAAAGAAAGCTTGAAGAAGAGAAAAACCCTAGAATGCCAACTGAACAAGGAAAAAAATGAAGAAATGGAAAAAGGAGGGAAAAATACGAGATAAATGGCCAAAACATGCTTAGGAAAACTGAGGAAAGTCTGCGCGTCAGACGCATTTTAACGGTACACGTGGCACTCAACAGATCAAACATCAACTCGTCATAAATGTGCCATACACGAAATACGAAGCGTCAGATGGATATGTTTTCATCTCGTCTAATCGACAAAAATTCAAACTAGGGGGCAACTGATGAGTCAGAAATTTATGATCGTCATTAATCTGAGATCGTCATTAACCAAGAGAAGATGTTACGTATTTATTACGCTCATTGAGGACAAAGTGTAACGGACGGATCAACGGTCACAAAGTGAGCTGTGAACTTCAAACAAAGATTTTGTAACACACTAGCCGTTAAGCATAAATACAGCAATTCATTGCCGATTAATAAGGCACGCAACTATAAAAGGAGAAGGCAACAAAAGTTAAACATACATACAAATACTCTACGAAAATCTCCCTCTAGTGAATTCTCTCTAAAATCTTTCTCCCTTACTGACTTAAGCATCGGAGGCGGTTTGGCTAACGCCACACCGGCGTATTACTCTTCCACCCAATTCATTTTTGCAGGTTTTCCTCCAACAAAGATGACTCCAATCACAGTTTCGTCCATCAATTACGATGAGGAGCTCAACTGCTGATTTTTTTTGCATCATCAGTACTTTTAAGTATATCCAGAGAGATTTTGTTAGCTGTAAATTTTAGTGGGTGAATACTGAATAGAGAATTTTAACTTAGCAGCTCATGACTTACATAAAATGAGCTTTGAGAAATCAATCATGTAGGTAGCTAAGCTTGAATGAATCTACAGTATTCGTGATGTCTTTGCTGAAGCTCTGGCTGTAGCATTTTGTCCTTTCCTTTTTTTGGGGTTAACATTTTTCGTTATTTTGCAGGGGGAACAAAACCACGGGCATAATGTGAGTTTACTTCCTGCAAACAATAGTGAAATACAAAAGGACTGGTCCCCTTGACATTGCTTTTTGAATGATTATGGACGGTGGTATTTGGTCACTTTTTATTTTGTCTAGTAAAAAGGCGCAGCCCTCCACAGCACTATTAACGGAGATGGTATCTTATGCGCCTGTCTTATAAAGCGCACCTCTTACAAGAATGAGACACATTCTATAAGATGAGCGCATAAAATAATTTTTCCTATCAACGAGGTAGTTCGATTTTTTTCTATTATTCTTTTATTCACCATTTTTTTTTTCATATGGCCCTTAAAAAAGACAAAGACCATATATACAACATTATCCGTATTTTGATTATCCAAAAAAAATAATTACCGGTATTTTCTTTTGGCAGATGGCCTTTATTGATGAAAGGATGAAAAAAAAAATCACTTAAGATAATCCGGTCATATTTAAAGTAGAGGAAATAATGTACAAGTAAGAAAGAGCGAATTTATCCAAATTAAGGGAACGAAAAGAGATAAAGGAAGACCAAAAGTCATATTAATAGAAGTGATAAAAAATGACATAAGACTAAAAGAGTAATAGAGAATGTGACTTTAGATTGAGCAGAATAAAAGAAAAAAAATATATAGTTGAATCTAACTAATCTGTGCGAGTATTCATAACTGATCCCAAACTTTTGGAATTAAGGTTTTGTTTGTTGTTGTGGTGGATAGTCTCTGAAAAAAAAAATGGTAAATGTATTGTTTGACTCTTTTTTAAGCTATTCAAGTTATATTTATTTTTAAATATAAATTATTGTGTTTTGCACTTTACCTATATATATTTAGAATTCAAAATAAAAAGTTTAAAACGTTAGGATTTGGATTTTGTAATGTTTTGACTCGTCTAGACTATTTGTTCTTTTGTTTTTTCTTACTTAGAATCATGTTAGGGGAATATTAGATATATTATAAAACTTTATAATAATTGAATTAATAGGAACTCTGACATCTATTTCCTTTTCTTAATTTGCATATAAAAAACCTACAGATGCACAAGTTTGCGGTCATTGCATCTATTTCCTTCTCTTTAATCTGCAAATGCAATGACCAACTTGTGCACAAGTCCAAAATAGACACAATGCATCCACTATCCAGAAACCAGAATAATAATAATGCAGAGAGTATAAAAGACAAGAGAAGGATTATACGTACCCAGAAATAGAGAAAAATGGACACAGGAGAAACAGAGTTAAACATTCTGCGGGAAATTACAGAGTAATAAAAAATTTGTCAGTGAGGCCAACACATATTCCTTTGAGACAGGTATCAATTGATGCACTTATGAGTGATTGGTACTAATCACCGCAATTCTGTAAACACTGACAGATGGTACAGCAAAAAGGTACTTTTCTTTTGTTAAAGGAAAAGCAATGCACGTTTGTATTTTAAGTTTTTAACTCTTATTTTTTTTAGCTGTAAAGCATGGGGGTAGCCCTGACTTTGTATTATATGTAATTGTCACGCTCGACCTGGTTTCTGTTCATGCAGAAAAGTCATGCTATTGCTTTCTATGAAGGGCACTCTCACTGTCTCACGGAGTCACAGTTGCTAAACGGAAGATACACTATAGTAAAAGTTTTTAAATTACTTTACTTGGTGAGCGGTTTGGGTAATAGTCTCAACAAAGTTCCGATGATACATGTGATATTACAATATTATTCATTACCGTCACGTAATGTGGAATTGATAAATTCATATTGAAAACCTCTTTTTAAATTTAGGAAAAAAATAAAAAAAAGGTTGCTAAACAGAGGATCCTACTGTTGTAATAGAATAATTAATAATGCAAAGACACAATTGGTCTCTACCTAACCTAACCCTCGTCCCTTTCCCAAAATCAATACCAGAGGGCAAGTTAGTTGTATGGCCAACCCCACAACCTTTTTTTTTGTAAATAGCTCCACAACCTTAAAAACCATGCATCCATTCGTTTTGATTCAATGTGCCTTTGTGAGTCCCACAACCTCTTCTCTCTTTTTTGGTAAATAAGCCCACAACCTTAAAACCATACATGCATCCATTTGTTCTGATTCTTCTGAATCAGTGTGCCTTTGTGAGTCCTAATTATTTGATAATGAAGACTAAGAGCATGTTTGGTCTTTTACTTTTGAAGGGGTCTCAAAGTGATTTAAAGGGATTAAGTGCCCATTTGGTTCAAGTTGTGGTTTGTCCTTTTTCCTTTCTTTCTTTCTTTTTTCTTCTTCTTTTTTTCTTTTTTCAAATGAGATGTTTAAAACAAACGTACCTAAAAACAAAAATGAGATTTCAAAAACTATGTGCTTTAAAAAAAGTGCAGTTTCAAAATGAGATACCAAACAGCTACTAAAAATTCTTTTAATTGAAATTGTTAAATGTTTGATAATTTCCATAGCTAAAGAGCTTTAAAAGACTCTTTATAGTTGGAGCTTGGAACTTGAAACTAGAATTTGAGAAAAACTCTAAAATTCATTATCATGCATGTAGAGACATGATTGTAAAACTTTTTTAATAATTCTATAGTTACAATTATGAGGAAACGAGAATTTGAATCTGCACTTATTTATTGGAGACACTTTGAGGTACCAGTTGAGATACAATAGTAATGTGACTTGCAAAAATATTTTGTCCTAATATCAAAAATAAAATATATAAAAAAAAAATAAATAAAAAACAAACAAACAAACAAACAAACAAAATTATATGAGAAATTGTTATTAGTAAAGTATAGAGTGAAATATGCAAAATGGGACTGGTGATTTTTATTCAAACAAAGCTTATTGCCTTGAGATTATAGCAATGCCATTAGTTTAGGATGTCAATTGTCAAGAATAAGAACAATTAGGTCTATCCGTTTCTTTCATCAAATTTTTAAACATATTCCCCCATCTCAGTTCAATGTATCTTCCACCAGTTACAGAATTGGTCACAAATGGAATAAAGTTTAATGGGACCATTAGATGTAGCTAATATGGATTTTGTTACAATATGAGATTCAAGTAATCAAATTGGGCCATCTAACCCTTTTTTTTTCACATGCTTAAGAAAAGGGAAAAGAGGAGAGGAACCACCACCTAATAAAACAAAAAGAGGGCCATTTAATAATTGAACCTGAAATTTTCAAATTAGTTAGTAATAATTTTACATTTTCTATGATTTTGGATCAACTTATAATTCATCCCTACTGCATAAATGTCTTTCATTCTAAATTATGTAGATCAAAAGTCAAGAAATTATGTCATTAAAATCTTATATAATCACATGGAACACCATAATGTCAGTGTTCATTTTGCCTAGTGACACTTTTGAATTCCTTCAAACTTCAACCAAATAGAGAGAACGAATACAAAAACATATTATATCCTTCTTCATAATGGTATCTTAGAGGAAATTATTAAATCCAAGCTTAATGAGCAAGGCCACGTTTGGTACAGTACAAAGGTGATTACATAAAAATAAAAATAATTATTACAAAAGTATAAGAAATAGTAATGGAATGATTATCTATTTGGTGATAACATAGGAATAAACCCATAAATATGTAACCCACAATTTTTGTATGACATGATAAGTTGGTGGACTGGAATCACATTTCATCCAAATTTTATAATATATCCTTATTTATAAAATTATATTTTATTGTGGATCTAGCTTAGAACTTAATATATATAAAGTGAAATTATTTATAACTTTAACCAAAAAAAGAAAAACATTTATAATTAATAATATGTTCCTTTGACCTTTGTTTAAAAATAGTACCTCCATATATAAATATATATATATGTTTAAGGAACTATTTTCACAGATTTTTAGATAAGAAATAATTATTTTCTATAACAAAAACAATAGAATAATAGTTTTAAACATGTCCTAAATTGTATTAACCAAAACAAAGAGGGAATTCGATTATTAATTCCGTCATAATCTATAATTATTGCCCATGATGACCATGAGTAGTAATTTATTCACTAGCAAATATTTGGAAAATAGTAATAGACCACCCCAAAAAAAAGAGGATAACTTTTTTTCTCAATAATTCTGATAATTTTGATAAACACAAAAAAAAAAAAAAAAAAGTGTAAATGAGTTAAACTACAATACTTTTGTTAAAAATACCGAAAATATGAAAATGAGTTGAAGTACAAAATTCTTGTCAAAAAATTTGTCTATTAATCTAAAGAAGTACGGATATTTTATTTAGGATGTCATTCGTAGCCGTGTTGTACCAACTATTTTATGTTAAAAAATGATATGTCTATAATATTTTCATAATATTTTTATAATAAATTTTAAATGACGAGTCTATTGTTATAATTTTTTTTTTTTTAATTAATGGTGTCATCGTACTGTCCCTGTGTTCATACTTATACCCGTGTTTGGCTATTGACCATAGACTCTAGAGCGTAGCAAGCAAAGTGATGGTTGTTCTGTCCCGTTACAGAACCAAAGATGTAAAGACATCCGTAATTTTACACTAAAATATGGACCTCGAACATAAAACCCTTTTCCTTTGTTTTTTATCACCCATACATTGTAAGAGCCTATAAAGGCTATGTGGGGTTGCCACTGACAAACGGCTACTTCAAGTCTTCGATGCATGGGTTCACATGTCAATTTATCACTCTCTCTTTTCCATATCACGAAACGTTTCAATTATCTCTCTCTCTCTCTCTCTCAAAATCTCAGTACTGTATCTTTGAGTTCATGACTTTGGGGCTTGGCTTCGACAGCTACACAGACTTTGCTGAAATATGGTTTCACTTTCACAATCACATGCACATTCACAGGCTGCTCGGTACCATGTTGGGTCCCACTAGACTTATAGCAAAAGATCAGGACCATTAAAATATTATGAAACTTCAATCTTTGCGGTCAAACTCTGGCAAAGTTGGTACTATGGTGGACATTCAACAGTACACTATGGAAATTTTCTAATGAAAGAGAAATAGTTTTGATCATTGGTATTGTTTGGGGCACAAAGTGACCACAATCATAGCAATGTCTCCTCTAACGGTTTGTAAGCTTAAGAGGTTAATCATGACTGTCCAACTCATTGACTCTCTGGCTAATCTTCTTGTTCAAGCAGTCTGATCGTTTCCTATAGGCTCTCACACTATTTTTTTTGTGGTTGTTAAATATGGTAAGGTTATGATTGAATCTAATATTCTTATAGTACGAGCACTTTTTTTTTTTTTTTGAGAAGAATATACGAGTTCTATTACTCATGAAATTTTATGTGAGAAAGTATTAATGAATAATGTCTAATAAGATTCTCAACAAAAATATATATATATATATATATATTAATATTATGAGTGATACTTATAAGTTGCAATTTGCATAATTTCTAAAATAAGAATACACCTATAAATAACTTATTAATTTACATACTAACTTTGTGTGGTTATTTGTGCATAATTTGACTGTTAAAGAGTCCCATAATAGTATAGATTAAGGAATAATAAATATTTAACTATGAGTTGCAATGTACAATCTTCAAAAATAAAATTATACACTTACCAATAATTCATTAGTTTGCATATACAAAGTCATTAGTGTTTGTTAAAGAGTGTTCTTGTAAATAGAAATGTCCCTCTTTCCAAACAAAACATAAGTCAGATTGATGTTTTCTAATTGTCCAATGCATCCACTATTTTTGAACACTTTTTTTTTGTTTATTTATTTCGTTAGATTAGATATGGTTTTTTGAAATGTTAATTTTTTTAAGAACAATGTACTATAAACTCATCCAAGTTTTCTTGACAAGAAACTCTTTGCTTTCTACTTTTAGAACCTCTAGACATGATTATTTGGGAGAATGCGAAGGTAATTTTTGTACTAATACTCAATGAGTAAATAATTTTTTAATCAATAAGCAATATATTTGTTTTTATATATAAAAAAAATTAGTGCAACCAATAGCAATAAGCAACCCTAAAAATTCATTGAATATTCTTACATTCCTATAAAAGTATTTATTATTGAAAATTTAGATATTTCATTCCATCTTATCAAATTTACTTATTCTAATAACTAAATAATTCCATGTGAAATTAAAAATCATATATGTATATATATATTTTTTGTTTTCTTAAGACCCTTCTTCCAAATCAATAATTATCTTATATATATATATATATATGAATCACATATAATTATAGGAGTCACACACAAAAAAAAAAGATGATGCATTTATCGGATATATGAGGTACCTCCTAAAGAGATTTATTTATAAATATTTTTTTGTACTCAATTTTTTTTTCTGCTAAGCTGTACTCAATATGCATGTTGGAAAATAAATGAACAAAAGAGGAGGGAATAAATAAAATAAGTTCACATATTGTAAAAAGGATAAAACTTAGGTATAATACCTTAGGTGCTATTCTTTAGGCTTTCCTCTTAAAATTCAGTCATGTGACTACTTAACTAAAAAATACACTTCCATCTCATAAGAAAATATCTATACGGCAAAAATTTAATAAAAAATTTTAAGAAACAACACCTAAATATTGTATCTAACTCTTAGTCTCGCTCTCCCTTTGTGTTAGAACCCCTTTCCTTCTCCCTTATGTGTGTGTGTTTGTTTCTCCAAAAAAAAAAAAAAAACTCTTAGGGGGTTGTTTGGTTTGTGTTTTCAAACAACCATTTTCAATTTTTAAACAACATTACACGTAGGGGTGTTCACCAAACCGAATAAACTGCAAAAACCACACCAAAACCGCCTACAAAATAGTATAACCGCACCGCACCACACCGCATGGTGCAATGCGGTTTGCGGTTTTATAATAAGAAAACCGCACCGCACCACACCCTCTCTATATCTTAATATATTTAATTATTTTAAATATTAAATATATTATTAATAGTTTAATAACCCTAGTTTAAAAAAAAAAAAAAAAGTTTGATAACCCTAGCAAGTGTTGATTAAGAAAGCTAGCCCAAAATAAAGAAAAATTTGCTCAATAGTTTAAAACTTGGACCAAAATAAAGGGAAAATTAGTTTTGGGTTAAGTAGAAAAAGCTTGAAATTTGAAATATATACAAATGTCAAATCATTCAAACCGCATCTTATACACCGCACCGTATATGTGACCGCAAAAATAAAATGCGGTGCGGTTATGGTTTTGGATAAACTTTAAACCGCACCGCACCGCACCGCACATGTGGCTGTAAAAATAAGGTGTAGTATCGTTATGGTTTTAGCTAAACCTCACTACAAAGTACGATGCTAAAAATGACCTAAAACTGCACCATAAATACCCTTTATTTATATGTATTTTCACACATTTTTTTATCCATATATATTATCACAAATATTTTCAAACCACAATTTTTAGTTTGTAAATACATGTATCAATCTGCCCTTACTCTTGCTATTATTATAAAAACGAGTCCTCGTTAGGTTAGGGCAGGCAAAACTTCCAACAAAATATCGCGAGAAATTGCTTGGCCTGAATAAAGTATTGGAGAAATTACAGTAAGATTCTTTGGCCAACTTTTTCTTTTCCCATATTTCTTTTTTTCTTCTTTTTTCTAATATTTGTCCATCTTCCCAAGGTCTTGCTTACTGAACCTTACCATTCTTCAACACTACCTCTTTTCCATCACTGTCAAAGCTTGCTTTCATACTCTCTCTATCTCTCTCTCTCTCCATTGTGTAACTAGAGCTTTCTCATCACTTGGTTTTCTGCTACTGAAAGGTAAGCTCTGTAAACCCCCACCCCCCCCCCCCCCCCTCCTCATATTCTGTACTTGGATTTTTTTTCATTTTTCTCCAACGGTCATTTTTTTTTTCTCTTTCATCCTAGATGATATGTTTCCCTTTGTCTTGTTTGTTCTTCTTCTTCTCTGCAACTCTTATGGTCTAGTGGGTTCTTTGAATGATGAAGGGTATGCCCTTTTGTCATTCAAACAGAGCATTAAGGAAGACCCAGAAGGGTCTATGAGTAACTGGAACTCTTCTGATGAGAGTCCTTGTTCATGGAATGGGATTACATGCAAAGAACTAATAGTTATTTCTGTTAGCATTCCAAAAAAGAAACTTTATGGGTTTCTTTCTTCTACTCATGGTCTTGGAGCTCTCTCTCAGCTCCGCCATTTGAATTTGAGGAACAATAAATTGTTCGGGACCTTGCCTGTTGAGCTCTTTCAAGCTCAGGGGCTACAAAGTTTGGTCCTTTATGGGAATTCCTTATCTGGGTCTGTGCCAACTGAGATTGGGAAGCTCAAATACCTCCAAACCTTAGATTTATCCCAGAACTTCTTTAATGGGTCTTTACCCAGTTCAATTATTCAATGCAAGAGACTCAAAGCCCTTGATCTTAGTCAAAATAATCTCACTGGTTCTCTGCCAGATGGGTTTGGGACTAGTTTGGTTTCCCTGGAAAAACTTGATCTTTCATTCAACAAATTCAAAGGTTCAATTCCTAGTGACATGGGAAACTTGTCTAGCTTGCAAGGCACTGTTGATTTGTCTCATAATCTTTTCTCTGGTTCCATCCCAGCTAGCCTTGGAAACCTCCCTGAGAAGGTTTATATTGATCTCACTTATAACGATTTGAGTGGGCCTATACCACAAAATGGTGCTCTGATGAACAGAGGACCGACAGCTTTTATTGGGAATCCTGGGCTTTGTGGCCCTCCATTGAAGAACCTATGTTCTTCAGATACCTTTGGTGCAACTTCACCTTCCTCAATTCCATTTTTGCCGGATAACAACCCGCCTGGGAATCCTGATGATAATCCTGGAAAAAGTGGGAAAGCAAGAGGGTTAAGTAAGAGTTCTTTAATTGCGATTGTAGTGAGTGATGTTATTGGCATTTGCCTCGTAGGATTGCTGTTCTCATATTGTTATACTAGGGTTTGTCCTTGTAGCAAGGGTAAGGATGAAAATGGTTATGGTTTTGAGAAGGGAGGTAAGGGAAGGAGGGAGTGCTTGTGCTTTAGGAAGGATGAATCAGAGACTTTATCAGAAAATATTGAGCAGTATGACCTTGTGCCATTGGATACACAAGTGGCTTTTGATTTGGATGAGCTTCTTAAGGCATCAGCTTTTGTTCTAGGAAAGAGTGGAATTGGGATTGTGTACAAAGTTGTGCTTGAAGATGGGCTTACCTTAGCTGTGAGAAGATTGGGTGAAGGGGGTTCTCAAAGGTTTAAGGAATTTCAGACAGAAGTAGAAGCAATTGGAAAGCTAAGACATCCTAATGTTGTAACCCTCAGAGCCTATTACTGGTCTGTTGATGAGAAGCTGCTCATCTATGATTACATCCCTAACGGAAATCTTGCCACTGCAATTCATGGTAAGTTTCACCAGTCCCTATTTCTCAGCGTAAAGGATTTTTTTCTTTTCCCTTCTATTTATGGTAGTTATTTAACTTATTTTGATTTCTTATAAATGCTTTGATTAATGTTCTGATATATCTTTATAATTGATTGCTTCGGTGTAATGTCATCAGGGAAACCTGGAATAGTATCATTTACACCACTATCATGGTCTGTTCGGTTAAAAATTATGAAAGGAATTGCAAAAGGCATGGTCTATCTACATGAGTTTAGCCCCAAAAAATATGTCCATGGAGACTTGAAGCCCAATAATATACTGCTTGGACAGAACATGGAACCCCACATTTCTGATTTTGGACTTGGGCGCCTTGCTAATATTGCTGGAGGTTCCCCAACCCTGCAATCTAGTCGAATAGCCGCCGAGAAATCACAAGAAAGACAACAAAAGAGTGCACCCTCAGAAGTTAATACAGTTAGTTCATCTACAAATTTGGGATTTTGTTATCAAGCTCCTGAGGCACTCAAAGTGGTGAAACCGTCACAGAAGTGGGATATTTACTCATATGGGGTGATCTTACTAGAAATGATTACTGGAAGATTGCCTATAGTTCAAGTGGGTACCTCAGAAATGGATCTTGTTCAATGGATTCAGCTCTGTATTGAAGAAAAGAAGCCACTTTCAGATGTTTTGGACCCATATTTGGCTGAAGATGCAGATCAGGAAGAGGAGATTATTGCAGTTCTGAAGATTGCAATCGCTTGTGTTCATAGTAGCCCCGACAGGAGACCTGCAATGAGACACGTCTATGATGCTCTGGACAGGCTTGCCATAGCCACTGATTGAGCAATCCAACAAAACTGTGAATCTGGTCATTCGTGAAGCTTGACATTTAGTTTGCTGACAGATGCATGACTAGCTGAATTTTCCTAAATTGAAAAGGATGAAAAAGAAGAAGGAAACTTGCATCAGAATTGAAAGTCATGGAAAAGAAAATGATTATTTTGTGTTAGTGACTTTGTTCTCTGTAAGATTCTCTTTGTTAGTTGTCGCTAGGTGAAGGTAGGGTCTGCTGGGAGAGCATGCTATGAGAGGTCTCAACGTATCTTGCACAAGCTGGCTGTTAATATTTTTCTGAAAGAATGTCTTTTTCTTCTTGCTCTTATTGCAGACCATTTTGTATCTTCTTGTTTCATGGTCAATGAAGTTAATTATTTGTTTGTTGTTTCTTTCTCATCACTCTTAAATTAATCATTAAACAATGGAGGACAATTAATTTATTCCAGTCACGTGAACTCAAAACCAAGATTGTGGTAACTCTGTTACTTGTTTGGCCGCATTCAGCTGAACTCCTTTGCTTTATTTCCCCTAGAATGCTTACCTTACTAGATTATGTGGTGCATATTTTGAACATACTAAAATCATTCTGGAAATTATAGACGTCTTGAATTTAGATAATGTGGTGCATATTGCTTTAGTCTTTCTAGTTAGTACTGATTCAGTGATTCCACCTAATACCTATATTAATAGTGCACATCTGAATAGACTGAATTGACATATCTTTCTATTTGTGAGGTTGACGACGTCAACTTTGTGTGATATTCACACATCTTTTCTAATCCGAATTATTCTCAATCTTATTTTTACTTTTTCAGATATCAATTTCAAACTTTCCCCTCCAACTATCCCAAATCAAATATAATACAAACCAACAAAAGTGTATGGCAAGCAAGGCAAGCTGACACAATATTTTTCATAATTACAAACATAATTTGTTATGATTAGAGTAATATTACTTTCATATGAGTCTATTATAGTAAACCCACATATGATTTGGTCCGTTTTCACTTTGCCTACCCGTGATTTAAAGTTTTAACATTTTGTCCACTTGTGTTTAACTCCGTTTGGTCTCTGTTACCAACGCTAAAATTCAGATCAGCAATAGCTTTGGGTTAAGGTGGTGACAGCGGAGGAGCACGTATGGGTTTGGGCTTTGGTTTGTAGAGGAGCACAACTACTTTGGGTTTGAGATTTGAGGTGGAGCGTGACGTGTGGGTTGTGATTTGAGTTTTGGGTTTTGGTTGTGGTCAATCTGAGATTTTAGCTTGGTGGCAGTGGATTTCAACTGATGAAAAGTGGCTAGTGTTGGTGAATCTCAAACCTTCGAACAGCATGGATTTTTTCTTAGAGTGCAGCGGCTACAATTTATGAACATGAAGAAGAACTAATCTGGGTTTGAATAGCTAGGAATTGGATATAAGTTTTTTTTCCTTTTTTTTTTCCTTTATTTAATAACAATCACAACAACTCTTTATTTACCCAAAAGAGAGTGAGAAAAGGGAAAAGACTTAGAATTTTTATGTGAAAAAAAAAAAAGGCCGATTGAGATTTAACCTTTATATTATGCACAGGTTGTTTTCTTTCTTTCAGTACCTATATATTATGCATAAGTTATGGATATTAGTCTTAGCATTCGACCTCAATTATTTCTGTCTTCTAGTCAATGAGAACCCGAACGACACCATAAAAAGGTAGATCTGGTGGTGTTATTGGCTTATTGCTTGACACTAAGACAGAAAAGGTGGAAATAAAGTAGAAAAGGTTTATTAGCATTGACAATTTCACGGTGGTGTTATTGGCTTATTGCTAAGTTCATTGATACCCAGCTCTATCTATTTAGTTTTTTTACAAATTTCCTATTTGTTCTTGTTTCTTTCTTAATTTTTGTTGTTCTTATGTTTTTGGAGGAGATATATATAAGATAGAAGCAAAAAGACTTATTTACCCATAATTTTAACGGAGGTGGGTAACAGAGATCGAACGGAACTAAACACAAATGGGCAAAGTGTTTAGTTTTAAACCGGCAAAGTGAAAACGGGCCAAACCACAAGTGGATTTACTGTAATTTCTCATATTTTTATTATGCACTAATCACAATAAACCATGTCTATAGTTGTGAAAAAATGAAAATTTTGTGTTCCTATGACTTATTGTTCAACAAATAGTTGATTTTCTAGTACCAACCATGAGGCGAGATTGTAGGGAGTAGACACCACCAATCTGCAAGAACATTCTTAGCTGTCCTTAGATTTATTTGTGGTCTATATGCCTGTTATTTTACTTTTACAGTGGCTTCTTGTCGGAATGTATTTGGTCAAATTTTGTCCATCTAAGCTTTCTTAACATTGCTTATAAATAAATAAAAAAGCTTTCTTAACATTTTGTATTCTAGTGTTAGAAAAATTAAAAGCTTACTTCCTCACAGTACTTCATGATGGTGCGAGAGTTTCATTTTAAATAATTAATTTTTTGGTATATATACCTTAAGCAATGGCAAGATTTAATTATTTGAAAAGATGAACATTCTTGCTTGGTGTTCTCACACATGCATGCAGACAGATTAGAAAGTAAGTGTTTTTCAACAATTAGTTTGGTGCCTTTCTGAAAGGATCATGACTGATTCTGTAACTAGAAGGCATACATTTTTGCAGAAGTTCATGTACACACTGCTACATTGCTGTTTCAAGTGGAGGCTTAATTGCAAATGACTGATAACATGGAATTGAACAACAATTTATCAGTTTGAAATGAGTGATGCATGGACATCCAAATTCAATTGGTTTAACGAACTCAGCTTACTGTATGAGGAGATTGAGACAGGAAATTCAGTTTTGTAGATCTTTATAGTGTTGGGCTTTGTGGAGCCTAGTTGTGTTTGATCCGGTTGACAACCTGACCAGACCCGAAATAATGTTGCGTGATTTTTAATGGGAGATTTTCTGAGGCTTAGTTCATGGAGCGTGGTTTCAGTACTAATTTTGTTTACTATTAAAATGAGAGGAAGAGATTTACAGAAGAGTAATGAAATAAAACTTGCAAATGCATGTTTCTCATTTTGAGTTTATTCTGCCCCCCTAATCAAACTGCCATGTTGATGCACTCTGGTTAGCTTAGATATGTATCCATACTATTACTGTGCTATGTTTATAACTGCAGTGTGATTGAATGGTATTGTATCTACCACACCTACTACAATGTGGTGGTAGCAATTGAGCAGAAATTGTCAAGCAGGTTGGCTAAGAGAGGAAGAAAATATTTGGTGGCTTAAGATAATCACATTAATGGTTTGAGATACTGTTATGACTTCACAGGTAGTATCAAATGTTGAGGCATCAGAGGACGGTATTCTAAACGAGAAACAGTAGGAGTTTTGATTCCAGTTTTGCTCTCTCTAGAAAGACAGGAAAGTGGGAGAACGAGTGAGATGGATATTTCTAGTTTTTGGCTTCAGGCAGAAGCTACCTTTATGCTTGACACATGAGAAAAGCTTACATCCATCATCCACTCTGCACTACATAGTATCTATGTTGTTGATGTGGTCTTCTATATGCCAAATTGCCAATATAATCACCCGCTATATGCAACTTAAGTATTATGCTCTCACAGTCATTCAGGAAGGTTAGAATAGTATCACCAATGTGTTAAGAGGGCAAGCCCTCAGTGATTGAATTGTCACTATTCAGTGAATGGTATTCACTGATCAGTATGTACTTAGAGAAATACATATAGTGGCATTATCTGCAGTTTTACACACTCTTGAGAGAAGAAAAACATGTAACAAACTGGACTGTAAGATGATGTAGCACTTCTTTAAAGCTACTTCTTTTTTCAATTTTCCTTAATGCGTTTGGTGTATTGAAAATAATTCATTACATGCGATCTATAGTTGTGATTATCTTTATTCTTAAATAAGTTACGATCTATAGTTGTGATTATCTTTATTCTTAAATAAGTTATCTTGTGATTCTCTATCAGGATTGTTTTGCTATTCCTAAGTTACAAGAACTATTTTCAGGCCACAAACAAACGAGTGCACAGACTGCTTTTCCAACAATTCCATGTACCAAAGAGCTTGAGCAGAACATGTCTTAAGATAGTTGAAAGTTGATCCCAAATAGCCTTACTAGCATTTACAATTTAGTACTCAAGAGGCCCAGCAAAACAAACACTCATTAGGATTCCATATGCAATTTACTCAGAAGTTGTGAGGGCCAAAATTATTTTGAAATACTTTTTCTTGAAAAGTTGTTAACTTAATCTACTTCTAACTCAGAGATGCTTCAAAACCAGAGAGTGGGAAGAGGCGATGAGCTGATGAGGAATACTTAGGTAAATTTTGATGAACCTGGAAGAAGAGCTACATTCTTTTGTGCAATCCTCAGCCGCTTCACACATTCCACAAATTCCCTGTCACCAATTGGAGGGGGGTTAAGCAAAAAAGGATATTAACACAATGGTTCCAACACTATGACACTATAGTGTTCCATCTAACAAAGAAAGTGAAAAATGCAGACTCTAAAAAAGAAAAAACGATGATGACAAAAAAGAACCTACTTCCATGGCACATCACCAACAGCTCTCCAGTTCTCCTCTCTATCCTTATAGAACAGTGAGAATTCTGAGCCAGCCTGGAACAACCTTAACCCAGATGCCGACTGCCTACCTGAAATATTCAATTGGTTATTTACTTCCATTCCAACATGTATAATTCTCAATCTTCAGAATAAGATTATTGGTACCTACCAAACATTTCTTCTAGCTGAAGTGCTAGGCTAGCGTAACCACCATGATCAAGTATGCATATTTTCCGGCCAACTACAATCCCATCCATGTTAACTTTCACAAAAGCCCACCTTTCTTTGCTTTGGACTCCATCAGCCTCTTCATCACAATCTTCAGTTTTACTTCTTGGATTCAAAGTGTCTGAACATTTCAAGTTCAGGTTAGCTGGGGGCCAACCTAGGAGTTCATCATATCCCTCAAGGCTTTCCACTGGTCCAAATCCAAATTCTAGTTAGTACATTGCAGTTACTGTTAAAATTATTTTTATTTATCTGTTTATTGTTGAACCTTGGTTCTCCTTATAAAGAAGACCAGACAATACCACTGAGTTACTAGACTACTAGCAACAGTTACAGTTACTAAATGGAAAGACTCAGAGACAATTTGCCTCTTGAGCATTGTGTACAAGTTATTAACATAACCAACCAATACCATGAATATGATAAATGATATACATAATAGGAAATTGTCATCACATCCTCCCATGAAATCCTATCGTTTCCTGGAACAAATTACTAACATAAACCCAAATGAGTAACATAAGTAATCAATTCAAGGCAATAAAACCTTATTCTCTCTACTACATGGGGTTGATTATAGCTAGTGACTCTTACATAAACAACAAAAGTAAAGGAAGGAAGAGCATACGATTTCCTGAAGGATGATAAGCCTCAGGTTGCAGAGTTCTCAGGCTAAGACCCAGATCAATGAAGCCATCATCTTCCTTGGCTTGGTAATAAACTGAGTGAAAAAAGCCTGATGTGTTTGAATCCATTGGAATAATGCACAAAAACAACTTTTAGTTTTACGCAGTAAGTTGTCGGTAGCTACTATGTTATGCCGATTTGCATCCAATGGAGGTACCAATTTATAGCATGTTTGAGCCAAAAACAACTCAACATGTGAAGCAGAAAAGCAAACAGATTGTGGGGGCCAGTTAAAGTACAAATTGAAGACAAGAAAGCGTACTCCATTATCTATTATTGAATGATGCTTATCTTTTTCTGCTACTATCAACATGCAAGTAGCCTAGTACACAAGATAGTTGAAAAGACCACTAGAACAAGGGATGGCCAAAGTTATCTTAAAAAAAGTAGTTTCGGATTCTGCTACCTAACATTGCTACAAAAGTTTCAGACTTCTCAGGTCGGTATGGTATCCCAGGGTGACTAGGAGCAATTTCCAATGACTGATAACGAGTTTGTACTTCTTGGACCAACATGTTAATAAACAAGTAATGCATGTATTGCGACAAGTGCAATACATGTTAAAGAATTGAAACCTAAAATTGCCACTAATTTTGCTACATGTTGCTTCATGTGTGCTGTGAGTGTACAATATGGACAATGGTACCACTGGTGGCCCGAATTTAATGCTCATCAAAGTTGGTTTATTCAAATTATAATTGGACTCCTGTTTAGTTTATACTATTACTTCTTTCTAGTGTGGTCTAGTTGGCATTTTGGTTTTCTACAATGTCATTGTGTTACTATTGTGATCTGTCTAATTTCTTAACTAGTATTGTCATTTCTCCCACTTAAGTTTCCCCAAGTTATGTGGAATTACCAAGTTGACAGGCATTATTAGTCACATATGCGTCATATCTCAAAAAAATTAGTAAAATTATAATTGAATACCCTCTAATTATTTATGTAGCACAATTCAAATGTAAGAATTAGTATATGCCCGCATAACACATACTTATTTTATTCAATTAACATAAAAATTCTCATATTCCTTCATATGTATTTACTATAACCCAAATGATAGTAACAATATAAAACCAACCAGCATGATTCACCATGCCAGAAGTGTCAAAGCAATCCTGCCTTAAAAATGAATGACTTGTTAACTTTTGGGTCAACAAACATGATTAATGGGAAGACAGCAGTCCAATCCCAAAAAGAGGCTCGGCCCCAGAATGGGGCTGCAAGATCAGACCTAAATGTAAGGCTGTGTTTGGTTGCTGTAAAACGTTTTCCGGAAAATACATATTTTCCGGAAATGCTAATTTCCGGAAAAGGAAAATGTTTTCATGGTGTTTGGTTGCACTTCAAAAAATTTTCCAGAAAATATTTTCTGGTGTTTGGAAAAGAAGAAGGAAAACACAAATTCAGAAAAACACAAGCCACAGCCCACGACAAATTCAGTCCGACGACCGCGCCGTCGATCGCGATCGACGACGCGATCGCGATCTCGGAGCGCGATCGACGACGCGATCGCGATCTCGGAGCGCGATCGACGACGCGATCGCGTCGTCGATCGCGATCTCGCCTTCTTCGCGAGATCGCGATCCACGGCGCGATCGCGATCTCGACGACCGCGCCGTCGATCGCGATCTCGCGAAGAAGGCGAGATCGCGATCCACGGCGCGATCGCGATCCGAGATCGCGATCCACAGCGCGATCGCGATTCGAGATCGCGATCGACGCTTAGCAATCGGCGGCGCGGACTGGAGCTCAACTGGGTTCGCCGGCAATCATCAGACTGGACTGGAGCTCGCCTTCCTCACGCGCGCTCGCTCTCTCCCTTTTTCCGGAATTCATTTGAAGTGAATTTAGGAACGGAAATTCATTTCCGTGGTCAAAGTGCGTTTTTTTCAGTCAACGGATTTCAATTTCCGGAAAATAGAATTTTCCGGACCAACCAAACACACCTATTTTCCGGAAAATCATTTCCGGAATCAGTTTGAAGTCGATTCAAACGCAGCCTAAATGGGCTTGAGTTTCAATATATTTTTATATAAGGCACAGATTTCTAATTTAGACAAGTCTGAGATGAGTCCAGTGAAGTTCATGCTACTCGGTTCACTAGGTTACAGTAAATGTTTCTCACTTTTAACTTCCTACACCTAGACCTTGCGGAGCGGAGTTCACACTGTGTGCAGTAAATGTTTGTCAAACTACTGCAGTCCTACTTCCTAGACCTTAATGCATAAAAACGGCTCTGAATCATAGCTACAGAATTTCATGCGCAACGACTTTTACCTTTATTCAGCTTTCACTCCCTGAATCAAGGGATGATCTTGAAATTGATGAGAAAATCATTTTATCTGCCAAAACACTAATTTTAAATAGGGTTTTATTAACTGTGGACAAATGTTAATAAATTATTTTTTAAAATTTTTTATATTTCATGAGAAATACAAAAAAATTGTTAAAATAATTATTTTTCTCTTAAAATTTTTTTTTTTAAGATAACTTCTAAACTAATGATCTTAAAACACCCATTAATATTTCTCCTTTTAATATTCTTTCTTCCAATAACGTGCCTTTATTATTGTTATAACCTTAAGCTTTGTTTAAGAGTTCATAAAGGAATGAGAATGAATGACCATAAAAGAATAAAAAATATTTAAGTAATGGAAAGGAATGGAAAAAATAAAAAATAAAATGAAATTAAGTAACCTTATTTGGATGTTTTAAAATAAAGAATGGAAATGAATGGATTATAACAATAGAGGGAAATTAATAGAATCATTTTATAACAATATTACTATTAGACCCTTGCTTTAAAATAAATAGCAAAATATATAAGGGCATTTTAGAAGTTTTAGTAAAAAAATTCATTAAATCTAATTCTATTTCCTTCAATTTCTCCCAATTTTTAGGGAATGAAAATTTAAGGTTTTGAAAAAATAAAGAGAAATGAGTATTTCCCCTATCCACTCAAATAAGAGAATATATTTTCATTTCTTCCATTAAAACTCCCAAACAAAAAAAGAAAAGAATATTATAATATTATTCTTTTTATTCCTTTGAATTTCATATTTGCATATACATTATAAAATGATGGAAATTATAGTCCCATCTCATCAAATAATAATAGCATTATTTGGATAAGATAAGATGTAGACAATGAAATCGTATTGATTTTAAACCACAACTCATCAAAGAGCGCGCACACAAAGATTGAGAAATAGAGATGGATTCTTTTTTATAACCTCAACAAACACCCTAATGTGTAAAAGATATGACCAAAAGATTGGCAACTCATCTCCTTTGAACAGACCAAAACCTCATCTTTGAAGAAATTATGATCCACACTCAACCCTAACACAATCCTATTAACACAGCTCAAATTTGACTAAATTACAACCCTTACAACACTTTGTTTTGACCCAAGATTTTTGCCAGCAATCTTATAATCTAAAATGATAAATAAACAAAAGGTGTATTAGAGCAAATTATACCTCAGAATCAGATATCACAGGACACTTTTAAAGGTGTTGGCATGGGCAGGTTATAGCGTTAGACAAGCAAGAAATAATATATTTTGAACAAAATTCTTATTACACAATTGACCAGAGATCCAGGCACTGTATGATGGAAAGAATGCTTTCCTTGCTCCTTCTTGCTTGACTTTGATTCTCCTAACACCAATTATATCGATAATTTACAAGATAGTAAAAATCAATGTAAATTCTGCTAAAAATCTTTAAGGTCCTCCAGGAATGGAATGCTTTATCTGTACATCCTCCCTACATCATCAATGAATAAGGCAAATAATTACATTAAGTGCAAGTGGCATAAAGTACCAAGCATGTTTTAAGAAACCAAAGATCCTATAGGGATGTGTAATAATCAAAATCATAAGAGAGATATTTCATGCCTGCTTGGAAATCAAATTCAATCCGTAACATGAAGTTTCATTGCCTAGGTAATCACGCTGAGTCATGCTGAGTAAGGAATTGGGTTATACATGGATACACCTGCTCCACAGCCTGCATTTTAAAGCATTAGACAAATAGCTGTGCAGATAAATAAATTGAATGAGGTGTAATATTATGCCATCATCCCCGCCCCCCCCCCCCCCCCCCCCCCGCCCCCCAAAAAAAAAAAAATCCGTACCAATCGTCCTCCCACCAAATCATAGTGGGCATAATGTGGACCTCCAGGCTCTCCAAATACTTTATAGGTAACCAGTTGCTCAGGTATGAGTTTAACAGTTGCTGGTCCATCCAAATCATCATAAGAAATAAGCATAGGCTATTAATCTCAAACAAGGTAGATATATAAATCATCTGGAATTTAAGCATACCCTCTACAGCTTCAGGTGGGCATATGAGATCCTGGTCACCAGCTAGTGCTAAGATAGGGACATTGCCTTTATGTACATGATCCTTGTAAGAAAGGGTACCACTCCTGTCACATAACCCACCCTCTCGAAAAGCCGTTGTAAGCTGCAAGAGAAGTTTAGCAGGTATAGTACCTGCCAGTTGTAATTGGAGGTTACATTTATTAGTAGTTAGTGGTGATTCAAGGTATGATATCATGCATATAGTGGAACCATTCAATTGATAATGCAATGTAGATTGACCAGAAACTTACAGAAGTTGTTTAAGACAAGCTTTTTTAACAACTCAGGGTGCATCATGTCCTCTGCTGAAATAAGATTATTAAGCCAAGACAAGACATAAGGAGGTCGAGATGAGAGAGGATAAGCTGCTGCCAATAATGTTCCCAAAGGAACGACAGGTACACTGAGAGCCTGCGCAGGATCCGCCTGTATGACAAGTGCCTTGATATTAGTTTCTCAACAAAGCGTATTCTTCCAAACGTTTTGAGAAGATAGTCATTGAATCTAACATGGAGATGATACAATGATGAAATTTTACATCCACTTACAAGTGGTAAGAGCAATTTGAGTGATGATTTTGAAGATGTGTAGTCAAGGGATGATGCCAAAGTAACAATAGCTGCAAATCTCGAGTCTCTTCCTTCAAAAGCTTATAAGATAAAATTAATGAATGCATCAATAGGATTCTTCTTTCTTCACAAAATAAATGGAAAGAAGAAAAACAAACATAGTATAAAACCTGAAACAAACTAACATAACATTTTAAAAACTGATTTTTTTTTTTTAAAAAAAAAACAAAAAAACACATTCTAAATGACATGAAAACTTAGATTAAAATAGTATAAAACCTGAAACTATGATAATAACGGCTGACCATTTTCTATTATACCCATAAAATTAATATTCAGACCACACAACATTAGTGAAGGGCCATATTACATTAATAAGTCAGTTATCATTTTCTATAGTACAGGAGAAAAGGTCAGTTAGCCTATATGACATAATTGGTTATGATTATGACAAACTAGAACTAAAAGAAATATTGTAGATAGCACCAAGCCTTCGATCCAACACAGTATAAGGTCAAGCCATTAGAGCAAGCCATGAGATACAACAAAAAGCTTACAGAATGCATTTACAAAAATCAATGCTATCAGTGGGTAAATGTAATTGTAACATGACACACTACAAAGGATGGAATTGTACCACATCGTGAAAGGGTTGAATAAAGCAAGATACCACCCATGGAGTGTCCAATTGCAAGCAATTTACCATCCTTTGGTTTGCTTTCTGCTGTTACATATTCAATCTATATTAACAAAATTGAACAATGTTAGTTCATCATGTAAAGGGTAGGCATGCTTAGTTTATATATTATAGCTTTCCAGCCAGACAAAAGTCACCTCACCGCAGCTGGAACATCCTCTTCCAAGTAATGATCAAAGTCCCAGTCATATTTCACTATCAAGTCAAGTTGCTTCTGGAAATCTTCTATTGTTGAAACAAAACGCTCTTGCAAGTCAAACAATGGAGGTGAAACAGATATTTGGCCCTCATCAATGATATTTACAATCCTTTGGCTCAGATCCCTGATTTGGCTAGCAATACTGGAATTTTGCCTTGTTTCCAACAAACCTAATAGCTTGTCCCTTATATCATTAAATCGACCGGATAACTGAGAATCCACCAAAAGTCTTGAAATCTGATCAAATAATTTAGCAGACATGATCTTGGATTGACCTTCACTGAGAAAGCCAGAGAGTCTTTCAGACAAACGCATAAAGGTTTCTGTCAATTTCATTACCAGTCTTGATTCATCCCACACTGTTGCCATTCCCGTTGTGTCTCCTTTGACAGTCATGGTCTCAGATTCTTTTTCTTTGACAGCAAAAGTCTCAGATTCTGCAAAAGCTATAGTGCTATTAGTTGACTGTGGTTCCACGGGAAAAGCACTATTGGTCATACTCTTGGAAGCAGCTTCCATCTGCCTCGATCTTTCATTGGCAGACTGCTTAATTTCTTTGGCGTTCGATCCCTGCACACTCAACCCAGCGCCTCGAACTTCAAGGATCCATGTGTCAAACCCTTGGCCAGACATATACCGAGCAAATGAAGACTGAAAAAGATACCACATACATTAGTAGGCTTCTATAGTGTGGTATAGAAATGTGGGAAATGTAGGAGACCAAAAAAAAAAAAACACCCAAGTGTAAAGAATCATTAAATTCTTCTTAACCTGCATAAGTTTTTAATAATTACATGATATCAGAGTCACATTTAATACCATTATCAGGCAAACTCACAGGATTGAGCAACAAATGGCATAACAAAAGATACCTAAGGGAACCAAACCAATGATGTGCAGGGTGAACTATACTCTAGAGACCAAAAATTGAGAAACATATAACATAAAAAAGAAGTTTGGATGAGTAAAAATACAAGTAAATGCATTGATAAGTACATTCAGGCCAGACAGGTTGATGATAAAATTAGTGAAAATTCCCAAAATGATTCAACCAAGTTCATAGTATAAATGCACCATGCAGAGGATTAACTTCATAATCATGTTACCAGAAAAACAAAGCCTAAAAGTTTGTCAATATGGGTGGTGAGAATATTCTTGATTTCCTTTGACATAACACAGAGGACAAGAGGTTCTCAATGGAGCTAAATGCTAAAGGATGCATATGCTGACTACAACTAGAATTGTGGCTTTAGTGAGTTGGGTGATCCACTACTAACATTATACCGTCATTTTTATACAGCTTTTTCTTACATTTCCAACAAAGATACAATAATCCAATCGCAGTTCCATACTTCATATTCCACCACGACTTGATATGCAATGACGTTCTTATTCGCTCCTTCCTCACAAATGATCAAAATACATCACAAATAATCGATTTATGTATCCCCACTTTCCAGGCAGTCAAGCTTTACCATTCCCTAGCCTGACTTCAGATTTATTACAATAACTATACATATATTTTTAAAGCAGTAGTGTCCTACATACCTCAAAAACATTCTAGAAAATTGTAAAGCATACTTTTCCTTGTTTACTCCACAAATTTACAAGCACACTCTCAATTCAACTCAACCTTAATCCTAATGAAACTAAGGTGAGCATTATGGATTCTCATGAACTAATACACATATATATTCTTTGTCACCCACTTTGTCATTTCCGCACTGAACATACTTATTATCCAAAAAAGAAATAGTCATAGACATAGTATCAAACAAACGAAACAAAAATAGAATCCAAAACAAGATAATTCTCGGGCCCCACACAATTTTTTGTAATATGCTTCATATTGCTCTCTCTCTCTCTCTCTCAAATTGTCAAATTTAACTTGACACCATTATAAGATTAAGACATTTAAAAAAAAAAAAAAAAAAAAAAAAAAAAATTACCTCAGGAGAGAGATCGTATCCAATAGCATTAGTTCCCACTCCAGACAACAGTAACAGCGGATGATTCCTCGGAGGAGCCTACATAAATTTTTTTCATATTTATTAGTATTTACTATTTAGTACTCCTAATAAACAGCGTTAATTAAATAAAAGTAAATATTTTTGATAATTTTAAAAAGTTAAAAAGTTTTTAAGAGACCTGAGGGGAAGGACGGTAGCGCCAGAGGGCGAGCTTCCAATCGGAGCTTGACACGGGGACATAGTGGAGCTCGTCCGCCGTACATATCGGCGGTTTTTCCTGACTCTTCAAAACGGCGTCGTTCGAGGAGGAGGAGGAGGAGGAGAAGAAAGCTCTCAGCCTCAACGACGACTTCGTTCTCCTAATGGGAAACGAACAAACAGCCACTGCTCGACGGGTTCCACCGCCGCCGCCGCCGCCGCCGCCGCGTGAGAGGATGGTCGACGTGGCCACGTGCAGAGCCGAGCGAATATCGGATTGAATCGTCGTTGCCATTTTTTTGTTGTTGTTACTTTCTTCTTCGCTTCGTTTCGGTGCTTTTGCTTTTGCTTTGGTCTCTGGATTGATTGCGTTGGTGCCAACGTGGAATTGGGACAGCAATGATGTTCCAAATCTAACGATAAATCCAATTGTGAAACGTGTGTGAATGAATCATTGACCCAACATTTTTCACACCTTAATAATTTTGCCTAATTCTGATGGTCGGTTCGGTTGTGCAAACTGTAAACTGTAATGTCTTTACTCTTTACGTGAAGAATATCAATAAGTGGTTGTCATTTATTTATTATGAATTAATTTTTTTTTTTTTTTTGGCAAAAATACAAAATTTCATTAAAATTCATTTTAAGATTCTAAGGGCCGTAGTGGAGTTTGAGTAATATTTTCTAGTGTTTTTGATATATGTGTGAGTAAAAAAGTGTGTTGAAATATGTATAAAGTTGTTTAAAATGCGAAAATGTTTGTTTGAACCACACAACCACATAGGGCCTAATTTTTTTTTTAATTCAATTGAGTTTTCTATGTTTCAAAATTAGTCAATCAAAGCCTTCTCTTAACCTCTATTAAACTTATTTAAATGTCAACTAGCACAGCGTTGTTTTGATAATTTTAGAATATTTAATAAATAAAATTATTATTTCAAAATTAAAAATGAAAAACCTAGATGTAGGGGTGAAAGGCTTAGGAATGTATATTGGGTCGTGAGTCTTGTTTGATGACATTTAGCTATCCGAGGATAGTTAGACATTAACGAAGACGAACAAATCAGTAAATTATGAAATGATTCTGGTCATAAATGTTTGGGAAAGTAATTTGAGGAGAAATGCCTCCTCGATTAAGTAGAGTAGAGGTCAAAAGTTTGACCTACCATTAAGAACAACACACCAGACAATTTTACTAGTAAGGATAAGCATCAAGAGAAAATATGACAAAAGGAAGCTAAGAAATATCTATGAGAAAGTTGCTATCACCGCATTAAATGCTTTGTAGCTAATTCCCTAACCGCATTAATGTAGAGGTGATACCTGAATAGTTTTATTAAGCCTTACAGCTACCCCCAAAAACTTCAAAAGGGTGCTAATGGGACAAGAATCAGAGCTAGCAGGTTGACCTACATGTGGAAGGTTGAGATGAAGTAAAGTAGGGGAATATAAAAAAGAAAGACCTCATTACCAGGGGGGAATCAAAGAATCTAGGAAAAAAACACGATAGCCTCAAGAACTGTAATTGTGTTTAAGTTCAACAGAAATATATAAGAACTACTTTCCTCGGACTTCACTGAGGAAGATTTCCCCTGCATAAAACTTGTTCATTTTCATTTTCTAGCCATATTTAACCTGCTGTGATTGTTGTCCCACTCATTGAAGTCTAGTTTCAAGCTCACCCTCTATAAATTCATCGTATTGGGCTCTTTGAGCCCTGGTTCGTCTACTTTTTAGGCTTGGGCGCAAAAAACCCTGTCCTTACACTAGAAATTGTGAAACGATGTTGTGGTACCTATATATATATATATATATATATAATTTAAACCCCTAACCCACCAAAACCCTATATAACTAAGAGCGAGAGATCAAGGGAGCGAGGAAGTGAGAGAATGACAATAATACAAAATTGGTTGCAGTGGTGTGAAGAACAACTGACCATGCCTTTTAATGCACCATCGATATTGAATTGGATTTTTTTTTTTTTTTTTTGGTTGACTAATCTCGTCTTTGTACAATAAGTACTTTTAACGGTTTTGTAAAATTTTATTAGAGAATAGTTTGCAGTGGTGCGAAGAACAATGTGGTGTTTTGAATAGAGTTTGAGTTTTTAGTTTAATTTTGTGTTTTGTTTGGGTATTTCAAAATTTTTGTAATTTTGTGAAATTGCCTAATTCCTCTCTATTCTTGTTGTAATCAAGTACATCCAAGTTGAGTTAAGTAGTGAATGGTCAACTTAATAATAATAAAAATAAAATATTCAAACTTGGCCAAAACTCTAACTAAGTCAACAAACAATGTTAGTTCCAAAAACCTAAGTTTGGATTTTGAGCTCAAGTTTAATATCAAGCTTTTAAGCTTAAACACATGCATATAATCAAATCAAGGTGATCAATACCGTACCGTACCGGCCAATACAATCGGTATTTACCGTTCTGGTACTTGCACTAGTATCAAAATGCAGCTATTTCATACCGGTTTAAATATCGACTGTATCGGTCGGTATAGAAAAAGCCTTTTTTTTTTCTTCTAGTTTTGTTATTTTTTGAATGTTTGTAAAGGCAAAATGGTAACTTATTTGTATTATTTGTTTTCTTAGTATGCAATGAACAATTAAGTTTTTTGTTTTTTATATTGTGTTTTTTTTCTTTTAGTTGATGCTAAAGACTAAAACCTTGAATAATTTTTCCTGAATTGAGGTAATGTTTAATGCTAAACTTTTATTTTTATTATATATATATATATATATATATAAAATAGTAGTAAACATGAAACGGTACACTGGTACTGAAATATATCGTTCCGTTGATCAAACCGATACAACATTCGATAGGGGTGGAGCTAGAGGCGGCACCCCCCCCCCCCCCCCACCCCCACTCCTCCTCCTAAAAAGTCTACCATACATGCTTATGTAAAGTTGATTTAGCTCTTGACATAGAATAGAAAAACAAAGAAACAGTTTCCCTAAACAAACCGTACTTTACATGAAATAAATAATAAAATAACAAATCTTCCAATTGAGAAAGTCTAGAGATACTATAAAATCTCACAATATTTTCACAATACTCTTGTTTTTAGTTGAAATGAATCTCAGAATAATTTATTTTATTTTATTCTGACCAATCATGTACTAACACCTCAATTTATTGTAAAAATATTATGAAATTTTGTGATGTTACTAAAACAACTCCTCCCACTTTAAACAATCTGTCACAAAATAAATGACATCAAACTAAACTTCTTAAAGCTGTTTACACTTTTGACCATATTAACTCTTTTTATCTTTTTCTTTTTTCACTTATCTAAATTTCCTTCTTTTCATTTGAAGTTCAGCCCGTGGAGGTGGAGCTCTAATTACACATAATAATGTCTTGTATAGTTGTATGGTACTAAAGCATTAAAATATGTCGATTACTTTTTTATCCTTCATCTCTTCCATTTTCATAGTTTCAAAATTTGAGTCTCTACTATAAATTCAAAATTTTAAATATTTAAAAAAATTGAGAAAAGTTAAAGTTTATTTTCTCAATTTATTTTGAGGAATCAAATTAGATCTCTAAACTTTATGTATATAAATTAATCTCTTACTTTGATGATTAATTGTCAATTAATAACTATGAATTAAATGTTTTACAATTGTTTAATTTTAATAGGCTTTGTATGACAATTATTGTTTGTTTAAATTTTTATTATTAATATCAATTAATAATTTTAGGTTTTTTTTTTTTTTTTAATTGTCTTTTGATCTTGCCCCTCCTAAACTAAAATCCTAGCTCCACCACTGGCCTCGGGTATAAGATTGACTTCTTTGAATCAAATGCATAAATTAAAAAAAAAAAAAAAATCCAATAAACTATAATTACTTTATACTTATGATTCCACGTTTGATTCTAGCTTCTCTAGCAATTGTTCCAATTATGTATGAGAATCTAACCTGACATCTAATGTGCATGATGCCACTTTATGTGTTTGATTCCAAATTTAACAACACAACATTTATGTGTTTGATTCCAAATTTATGTGTTATGATCACAACATGCGCAATAGAGTTCATCAAGAAGTTTGACGGCGAATCACCATTAAAGACCACCTGCGAGTAGGAACCCTTATCAGCACGTCTTCTTCTTGAAATGGCGAGTCACAAGCCTCATTCCTGAATTTTATGAATCACATGTGATGAGAAAAGAACATTTTTCAATAGTTTAGGGATAAAAAAAGTTTTTTTTTTTTTTTTTTTTTGTTTTTGAGAAGGAACATTTTTTTTTTTAATTGAAGAATAGAAAGTGAAACATTTTTAATAGTTTATGGACAAAATAAAAGTTTTCAATAGTTTAGGAAATAAAAAATGAATTTTTTAAAATTTAGGGATGAAAAACAAAAATTTGATAGATTTTCAATACCAAAATAATATATTGTTTAAAATCAAACATAAATACTTACCTATTATGTGATATTGAGCAATGACCAGATCAATTGTTATTGTGCATTGGAATTTTTGAGATGCGGATATGTGTCAAACACTTATTATGTAACCACATTTTAACATGTCTAATACATAGATATACTGAACTCAAGCCAGTTTCATGTGACATTAATATCTAATAATCTAAATTATAGTAAAACATAAAACTAAAAATATTGATTTTAATAATAATCTTATTGTCATGTATCATAACACACATTGGCAAAATAAACAATCATATCACCTATAATAAGAGTATTATAGTTTAGTCAAGTTGAAATCTATCTTTAAAAAAGAAAAAGAAAAATTGAAGTATTTTTATGAAACATAATACAGAAAATATAGTTCAACATTTGATTGTTTGTTTGTTTTTTTTTTTTTTAAAAAAAAAATGTTAATCTTAGAATTTTATTTTTAAATAACTAAATATGTGTAAAATATTGCATTTGGTGGAGCACCCATTAGCTGGGCCGAGCGGCCCAACCAGCACACACCTTCACTCTCTTCTTTGTTCGCTGTTGGCTGAAGCCTGAAGCTTCTCAATTAGGCTTGGCCGCCCTCTGAATCTGATACAAGCTTTCTCAGTTAGCCTGAAGCTTCTCTTCTTGGTTGTCTCTCTCTCTGTTGTAATATATTTATTTATGACTACGTCAATAAATGGAGGAATGGAGGTGAAGAAAGTGTTTATAGGAGCAGGGTGCAACAGGGTTGTGAACAATGTTTCATGGGGAGCTTGTGATTTGGTAGCCTTTGGTGCCCAAAACGCCGTTGCTATATTCTCCCCCAAGGTTCTTCTCTCTGTCTTCTAGTTTTCATTCTATAAATACCCATCTTCTTATATATCATCAAACTCACTTCTTTCTTTATTTTGTTTTTTGGGCCGTTTTTCAATTTTTTTTTGGCAGACTGCACAGATTCTGACAACTCTACCGGGTCACAAAGCCTCTGTGAATTGCACCCAATGGCTTCCAAGTAACAAATTTGCATTTAAAGGTATATTTTTTAATTCGGTTTTTATTAGAAGTCCTTGCTTTAGTTTTGGTTTGGCATAATTGAATTTCTGAACTAGACTAGTAAACTGTTCTTTTGGGTGGTTTTATGAATTGATAGGAAAACAAAAGAAAGTAGAAGTTTGAAATTTTGGAGAGAAAGGAATTTCATTTACTTCAGTGTACTCAATAAACTTCTTGGTTTTTATTAATTTGAGTTATATCCGTTTAAATTTTCTGGAAAACCAAAAGGACTTCTCAAAGCTACCATATTTTAAGTTTTTGTTGTTTTCAGACAAACTTATGAAAGGTGATTGCTTGTGTACTAGACTAGCTGACTTCTCAAAGCTACCACATTTTAAATTTCTGAACTAGACTAGGTGGCTTCTTTTCTTTCCTTTTAAAAAGTTATGGATTTTAGAAGTATAATCATAGTTGATCTCTTACTGGGTTTTTTAATTAATCTTTATTAATTGTATTCAGCTAAAGAGTTAGAGAAGCACTACCTTCTCTCTGGAGATGCTGATGGTGCCATTATTCTGTGGGAATTTTCTCTTCTTGAAAGAAAGGTAATTGCTTGTGTACCTGACCAATTAGTCAATTCTTTTCATTTTTAGTTTCTTGGCAATATCACTCTTTCATTTACTAGCTAATTGAACATATTCCCAATTAGCACTTTGAGAATCCTCAAGTCATGTTTTTTTTTCCCTAATATGCTTTGGATGATTGATTTCTAATTTAAACATGACTACCATTAAAAAAAAGAAAAAAAAACAACTAATTATTTAAATTATTTTTAACAGTGGAGGTATGTGTTACAAGCACCACAATCACACAAGAAGGGTGTCACATGCATTACTGGAATTATGGTTACTGAAACCGAGGCAATTGTTGCCTCAACTTCTTCCGATGGTAAAGCTCATGTATGGGAAGTGTTGTTTCCATCTACTACTGGAGGTTAGTCATATATTCCTGAAATAAATTAAAACTGTCAAACTTTCATGCATGCTGATGGTGCACTTGTACGTAGTATGTATGTCACTTCCATTTGCTAGAAAAAATATAAGAACATCATTCTGCTTTATGCGATTTATTTGTTATGATGATAGTCTGTTTCTTTCAAACACTTATTTTAGTTCTTTAGTAGTAGTTTTTATTTATTTAGGTGCTAAAGTTTGTTGAGCTTCTCATGTAGTTCTATGCTTTATGGGAATTGAAGAAATTCCAGACTACGCAGACAATACTTTGCTTCTTGTTGAAATTGATTGTATATAAATAGGGTTTCTGTGGCAAAAGTCAAGTGAATATCCATGAGGTTAGCAATGCTTCAGGAATGTTATGCTATTAACTTCATAGTGCATGTGCTAAAAAGTGCAAAGCATTGGCTTTAGGTTCATGTTATGTATAGAATGGCCATTGCTGGAACACTTGTTGATTTGCAGAGCAATGAAACTCGAATAAATGGGCCATGTTTGGATTCTCTGACTTTGAAAGTCGTTCTGTGATTTAGAACGATTGTTCAACTTGTTAAATTTCTCTTAGACTTGACTGCTGTGAGAAATTTATTGATAGTTCAATAGTACCATATCAAGATTTTTTAATATGAGTGCAGATGTGTTTGCTAGCACAAAGATTGCTTGTGTAATAAACTTAAGAGCCCTGGTGGGCCTGGACGCTAAGCAACATATTAATTATTTGACATTAATAATCTTGGTAGTCTCAACAAGATACTTGATTTGTATGACAGCATGCTTTTTAATGTCTGCAGTAATCCCCATGATGAGGCTTCATACCGTAATAACACGTGTGCAATATCAAACAACTAATCATATTTTATTTCTTTATATATTGTTGAGTAGCACATAGTTAAATGGGACTTCATAAACATATATATCTGCAAACAAATGGGAGCTCTACTAGAATGATGCTAAAGAAAAAGGGTTTGATTAGTAGATGGTCAACCTTGCCTCCCTGGAAGAACAATAGCCAGGCTCTCTAGCCAACAAATGAAAAGGGAAAGAAAGGCCAAATGAATTAACAACTAAGCCCTCTCACGTCCTTCAAGCAGCCATCAAAGTCCAAAGCCTATAGGGTTGTTTGGGAGCATGTCTATTTGTTTTTTAAACGATTGCTGCTCACTTTGTTTAGCAGAATAGTTAAAAAAATGGTTTCTATGATTGCATGATTTCAAAGTTAGGGCTAGTTTTATGTTGCAGAGTGAGAATGTGGCAAAAGATACTTTGTGTGAGGATGAGGCATGGCAACCACCCAGAGCTTCCTTCTGACTAGATTAATTGGGGCAGACTTTTATTTAACTTTTTTTTTTTGTAAATGCAGATTTTTATTTGCTGAATAACCTTATTTTAAAACATGTGATTCAAAAAGACATGTTTTGATTTCTTATCCATATTGTTCAAAATTAAAGAATTGATGTCTATCCAGGCTTATTTTAGGATATGGTTAGCTACTGGAATAATAGCGCCCGCCTTGTTTAAAAAGAGATGGGTCTTATTTTGCCTCTTTTTCTTAATTTGATTCACATGTATGGTTTGTCTCATAGTTAAAGATCTTTATCTTATGTCAAATTCCTTATAACTCTCATATCTCTTTACTTTATGTCATGGTTTTAAGCCTAAAAGGTCATAGTCACGGTTCTGAAGAATTGTTTAAATGTGGTTATATTCAAGATGTTTTTCAAAATGTCTTGTTGTTTGATGTTAATTTGCATCTGAATTGATCTAGTTTGTGTACTAAGTTTATTCTAAGGCTACGTTTGGACTGGGCTGAAAACAGCACGTCTGCGTCTGCGTTTTTCCAGTTTTTTTTTTTTTTTTTTCACGCGTTTGTGAGACTTGTGGCTACTGTTCATGCACTGTTCAATGAACAGTAATCGCAAAGTTTGACTTTTTCCACTTTTTCAGCCAATCAGTGCACATCGTGTACTGTTCACGGATCCACAAATTTCACTTTTCAGCAACTTTTTCATTAAAAATGGGTCACGGTACTATTCACATATGTAAAAATTATTTTACTACAATGTTTTTCAGTTTTAGTTTTCAGTTTTTAGCTGTATCCAAACAGACCCTAAGAAGCTTATTTGCAAACATTTTGTTTTAAAACATTAATTGAAACCTTTTCTTGGTTGTTTTAGGTGATTGTATATTGCAATGTTTGGAAACTCTCTTTGTTGGTTCGAAACCTATGGTGGCACTTTCATTAGCGGAATTGCCTGGAAATACTGGTCATATAGTTCTAGCAATGGGAGGATTGGATAACAAGATTCATCTTTACTGTGGAGAGAGGACAGGAAAGGTATCTTATGTCTTACTTGTCAATCTTATATTGAAGTTCCTTTTTTTTTTTTTGATTGGTTACATTGAAGTTCCTATGTAGTCTTCGTTGTGGCAGTAACTTGATTGAAGTTCCTTTTTTTTTTTTTTTGATTGGTTACATTGAAGTTCCTATGTAGCCTTCATTGTGGCAGTAACTCATTTTGGGTCCTTTCCTTCTTATTTTTGGTTTTTTGGCATATGCCCTCAGTTTCTTCATGCTTGTGAATTAAAAGGGCATACGGACTGGATCCGAAGTCTGGACTTCTCATTACCTATATGCACCAATGGTGAACCAAATAGTATTCTACTTGTAAGTTCGTCTCAGGACAAAGGCATACGCATATGGAAGATGGCTCTACGGAGTTCTCCTTGCAGCACTCAGGGTTCATACAGGAAAGAAGAAATGAGTCTTGCATCTTACATTGAAGGCCCTGTGCTTGTAGCTGGTTCATCCTCTTATCAAATATCTTTGGAATCTCTTCTAATTGGACATGAAGATTGGGTATATTCAGTCGAGTGGCAACCCCCTTCAATTGAATCTGTAGAAGGTATTGGTTACTATCAACCTCAAAGCATCTTATCTGCATCTATGGACAAGACAATGATGATCTGGCAACCTGAAAAGAATTCTGGAATCTGGATGAATGTTGTCACTGTTGGAGAATTAAGTCATTGTGCTTTGGGGTTTTACGGTGGCCATTGGAGCCCAAGTGGGGATTCAATTTTAGCAAAGTTCCCTCTGGGCACTTTGCAGGAGTGACAGATATTGTGTGGGCAAGATCTGGTGAATACATACTGTCAGTTAGCCAAGACCAGGTAATATATTGGCCATAGTATTAAAGAACTTTATTGGATTTTTTGTTATTTCGAAAAAATGTTCTGATTGCAGTTACAGGTTGGCTTTTATAGAGACTCTATGACTTGATGTTTCAATTAGTTTTCCTATATTTCTTGCATGAAACTTGTAAATTTTTTATAGATGTGGTGAGTGTTTGGAAAGTTATCCCATGCTGATGAAAAGTGAGTAAAATATGATTTAAGAAACTAATACAGTTTCAACTTAGAAAAGTGGACTGTATGGCATTTAATAGTCTAGTAAGTATTGCATTTAATTGTGAACTGAAATTGTCTTCAAGTGGTCTGACTAACAATGCAAATCATAAAGGGATAGTGAACACCACAAGTGATTTGAACAGTACATTTCAAATTTGTATATTTTTATCAATGGTAACAGTCTTGGGTTGTCAAGTGCAAGTCCATAGGCTTAAGTTTTGATAGCCAGTGCTTAACACAAACAAAATGCTGAAAGGGAGTACCATATCCAAGTTATCCCTTCCAGGACCCCACTTTAGTGTGACCAGCCTAAGTAATGACCTTTTCTCTTTTATTTTTTTAATTTTTTAAGCAATATGTTGATGTCCGATCTGGTACGTGATATGGGTAACGTACCAAAGATGTATCTTGTAAATAGTATAGTCTTGGGTGCGGATTCAATTCTGAGTAAATGAGCTGAAAATCAATCAAATGAACCTTCTCTTATTGACACAATTTTTATCTCAACAACTGGGATATGTGCTTATGTAAGCAAGAGTTGTGTACTGCTCAATAAGCCCGTTTTGACCTCTGAAAAAAGATTTAGGAAAATGATACCAGTGTGGCCCTTCCTGCATCAGAACACAAGCCATCTTAGCACTTGGTAATGAAATTCACGTTAGTGCGGTTACTACTCAAACAATCTTTGAACATTAGAGATTTTCTTTTACTGCAAAATTGATAAGTCAGAGGAATATGAAACTTCTAGTATTTTTCTTTGAAATGAAAGGAAAATTTTATTTTCTTAAAATGATATTTCTGGAAGTAAATTGTTACTTTTTTCTCCTATTAATTTTTCATATTGATATGAGATCTGCAATATGGCTGATAGTTTAAAAAATCCTACTGAAAATCCTACAAATTTTAGTTGAGTAGGCAGATTGCTTACCTAGCGTTTTATTTATTTCTCTATAATTTAAGAGGTAGATGTCAACATTATTTTGCATGCATTCATTTCATCATTTGTATTATTCTCTTATTAAAGATGCTATTGATTTCATGATTTTTAAAATATGCAGACAACTCGAATATATGCTTCGTGGCAAAATGAAGCTTCCCTTAGAGATGGGGACTCTTGGCATGAAATTGCACGTCCTCAGGTTCATGGTCATGATATTAATTGTGTGACCATCGTCCAAGGAAAGGGGAACCATCATTTTGTCAGTGGAGCTGATGAGAAAGTTGCCAGAGTTTTTGAAGCTACTTTGTCTTTTTTGAAGACATTGAACCGTGCCACTTCACAGAATATTAGTTTACCTGAAGATCTCCAAGCAGATGTTCAGGTTTTGGGTGCAAATATGTCTGCTCTTGGGCTATCACAGAAACCCATCTATGTTCAGGGTGAGTTTCTCTCTTTCTTCTCTCAATCAAAATCTCAACCATTATATATGGATTGGAAAGATACTAATATATCCATCGACACTATTTTTGTAGTTGTTATAATTTTGGCTCTTTCCACCTGATTTTAAGAGCTTGACGGCTGTTACTGTGAATCACCTTATATATATATATATATATATATAAAGGCCCTTGGCATTTCTCTCACTTATATTATCTAGATATATATTGACTTTCTTTTTATCATTATGATTTATAGACTCTTTAACCCTGTTTTGTTATGATGCATGGCTTAGTGGTTAAAACACCTTTAAGACCATCCTAAAGGTAACAATAAAAGAATCTTAAATAAATTCAAGGACTTTATCTTTTTCTTTTTCTACCTTTTGAATTGTAAGAAGATAAATTAACCTTATCATTTTTATAAGTCTTTGTTCTTTTTAGTGGTGAAGCTCTCAAGCTTCCTGGTTGTGCCCCTTTGAGCTTTTTCTTTAATGGATTTTTATTACGTATCCCAAAAAAAAAAAAAAAAAAAAAAAAGCTCTCAAGCTTCCTTGTCAATGTGAAAATCTAAGTCTTCAATTTATTATTAGTCAGTGCAGAACTGCTGATAAAGGTTTTTTTTTTTTAATGAATTGGTGCTGATAAGTTGGTAAGGTAGAACTGATTTAATGGGCCATTTATATGCAGCCACGCATGATATCCCAAACAGAAATGGGAATGATGGCCTTGACACCCTTGAAACTATTCCTGATGCTGTTCCAGCTGTGCTGACTGAACCTCCAATTGAAGATCAACTGGCATGGCATACACTGTGGCCAGAATCACACAAACTTTATGGTCATGGGAATGAATTGTTTTCTTTATGCTGTGACCATGAGGGGAAGCTTGTTGCTTCATCATGCAAGGTATATGGAGTCATTTAGCTGTTCTGCTGCTATAATTACAGACTTTTGAGAGTGAATTTCATCACAGAGCTTGGCTTTTTGAGTGCTATAGGTGGGTTGTACATTATTGCTAATATACTTGTGTTTGCAGGCCCAATCAGCAACAGCAGCCGAAATATGGCTATGGCAAGTGGGTTCATGGAAGGCAGTTGGTCAGTTGCAGTCTCATAGCTTAACCGTGACACAGATGGAGTTCTCCCATGATGACTGCATGCTTTTGGCTGTCTCAAGGGATCGCCAATTCTCCGTTTTCACAATCAAAAGAACAGGTACTCGAAACCCCTCACCATTTCAAGTGAGATTGTCTCAACATCTCTTATAGTATGTGCTGCTTTCTATTTGGTCATCTCTTTACATTTAGCACATTGGGGGGTTTGCATTTTCTCATTTGAAGGACTTTGCGAGGTAAACAATGATTCTCTCTTTTAATTGCTGAAAAATTTCAGCACAGCAAGATAAGATAAAACAAGAAGGCTTGGATAGCATGTTCTCTTTTCTTGTGGATTAGATTCAGTAAGAGAAAAACTTTTAGGTTTCTTCGTGACATATTCCTTTGTTTAATGCAAAGATCTACAGAAATGCTTAAAAAAAAGAATGAAAACTTTTCAGTAAACACCACCATTGCTTGCTGCCACCTCTCATCATCTTGGCACACATGCATCTTAATCATTTTCTTCTGTTATTTGTATAGTACCCTTGCCATCATCTCTTATTTTCCTAGCACCCATAAATATTTAGTCACATTTTTTTTTCTTTGACTCATCATTAAACAATAAAGGGACAGATGGAACATTCATTGGGAGTGGAATTAAAATGGCATTGTTGATTTTGAATCAGTCAGGGCTGCCCTTTCCAATTTGGAATTTTTGTGGAATTTTACAGTAAATTGTAATTACATAGTTTCTGTGATATGTCTGTTTAGGCACAGATGAAATCAGTTACCAGCTCCTAGCAAGGCAGGAGGCACACAAAAGAATTATCTGGTCATGCTCTTGGAATCCATATGGTCATGAATTTGCAACGGGTTCACGGGACAAAACAGTGAAGATCTGGGCTGTCAATAAGGGATCTTCTGTTAAGCTGCTTCTGACTTTGCCACAATTCAATAGCAGCGTCACAGCATTATCTTGGGTTGGTCTTGGTCACCAGAAAAACGATGGCTTCCTAGCAGTTGGAATGGAAAGTGGACTCATTGAACTTTGGAGTCTGTCTGTCAACAGAGCCGATGATGGCAGCGGTTCAGCAGCAGGTGTAGCTGCTGCTGTTGCAGTAAAACTTGATCCCTTCATGTGCCATGTCTCTGCAGTAAACCGTTTAGCATGGAAAGGCCCCAAGAAGAGTGAAAATTGCAAGAACAAACAGCTTGCTTCTTGTGGTGCTGATAATTGTGTTAGAGTGTTTGAGGTAAATGTTGATTACGCGGAAAATTAGTTTTTGTATCTATAGACATAATTTTGCTAATCCCTATATTGATGGCTGATTATAATTACTTAAATTCTTTCTAATGGAAATATGCTTGTTCTAGACCTTGTTTAAATTATGGGACTGTGAGACCGCTTGTTAGATTTCCATGATGGACCCCATTAATCGTCAATTGTTATTTGCGTTGTAAACAAGCTCTAACTTACGGCCTAGACTTTTTTCAACTTCAACTTCTATAATTCTATATAAGAAGAGCAGCCTTCCTTCTTCAAAGTTCAAACCTCTCACGCTCACGCTGGCTATCATCTAGATTTTGACTCATGATTGAGATTTAGCATGGCTTGAAAATTCAAAGTTCAATACATTGACCATGTTCAAGTACCACTCTCTAATTAATAACAGAGCATATGGGACAGCCCACCGCTTTGAGAAATCATGGCTGAAGTAGACCAAAGCTACGGCGCCAACAAAAGCTCGTCTTCCATACTTGAATATTGGTGTTTAATCTTTTTGGTTTTTCTTTTCGTTGTTTGTTTAAACAAATGCATTATTGCAAGAGAATCAGTATGACAAATCATGAAAGGTCAATTTCTAGAATTGGTAGCGGGCACCTGCCACGCCATGCAATTTTGACAGTCATAGCTGCTCAAACAATATTTTTCTGACATATAAGTGGGATGCTAGTAGACTTAATTACATTAATTAAATGATATTATTCCAATCACAATAATTTGTGAAAAAGGATTGTGTTGATAGCATTTTCTTTTTATATGAAGTGTGATGAGGAATATTTCTATTAGAGCTGTGTCCGACATGGATATTTTGTTTGACAGTCATCACTCGTTTGACACCTTTGATTGAGTAGCTGATTAAACCACCACAAGCTTAAATTGTGGATAGGAGTCATCTTGCTAAAGTCATTTGTTCGACACCCACACGAATGAAGATACTTAGCTCCCCGAAGTAATGGAAGTGCTCCATTCTATACTTTCTACATATGGAAACTGTTATGCACCTTGCCAGAGGGTCCTTCTAAAATTCCGTATCCATTAAGTATGGGAAGTTAAACTCGAATATTTCGGTGCCACTAACCTTATTACCTCCATTATGCTAGTGCCTAAATTCCACGAAACGTGATCATCCTAGACCACTATATAAGCACCAAGGCACCTTCATTCAAGGGTATGTGTACACAATTTCCTAATCTTTATACTTTTAGAGTTCTTAGAGATCATTGTAAGTTTTTGATTTAACCATCAGAGGGCCTTTGACTAGTACCACACCAGTGCACTCCATAAGTATTTTATTCTTCACATCTTCTAACATGCGAGTTTGGAATAATTGACTTACTGACAAGTTTGGAATGATTAATTTATTAACAATCCTGCGCATCATAAGTATTTTATTTTTCACATCTTCTCACATGCGAGTTTGAAATGATTGACATAGTGACAAGTTTGAAATGATTAATTTATTTACGATCGTGCGCATCATCAAAAGTGTTTTATAGCATTACATGTATCGAAGGGGGAATACCAACTTTTGTGTATGAGTTCGAGCCCCACAAGTTGTCACGGAGCAGATTTTAGTATTTTACCACTAAATTTTCTGACCTGTGAAACACGTAACTAAATGTCAATTATTTGGTCAAGTGTGGGGTTGCTTGTCACAAATCATGACGTCTGTCCTCACAAGAACTCGCGTGGATCAGAGTCAGCATCAACATCTCTATTCTCTACCTCGAGCTACTCCTAATTTATAAGACAAAGACGATTCCTTGGATTAGAGGCAGCAGCTTTTAGTGCGCAGCAGCTAAAAAAATGAAAGAAGTTGCTACTGCCAAAATGCTAAAACACGTGCTGCCGAATCACACACAAATTCACAAACAGTTCTCACTCTCTCCCATCCCCAAAACCAAACACAAACCTAGTACATTTGTTTATGCATTATTTAACAAGTAATTAATGCATTCTTAGATTTTAAATCAGAGAATCTAAGAGCACTGTCAGTCAATAAAGACTCACATGAAATTGAGTGAACCCATTTGTAGTATGCTGTTTAATTTATTCATGGTCATTGGTCAGTATGGAATTTCTCTAGCTATCGGCCAATATTTGATCTGATTACCTTAACGGTGCTTTCAAATATTGTAATAATATGTTTCTTTTTCTGGCTAATCCTATATGCACGAATCAATTCCTCATCCATTGATTCTCTTTCAGAAAGAAAGAAAAAATTCTCATTCATCGTACCATGTAGAGACTAGAGAGGCTCTCAAGTCTTGACTATGCAGATGTATTAGATTTTGGACCACTGCTTCATAATTTCTCATAAAGTGGCTGATGAGGATGGCCATAAAAGGCGTGATTCAGCGACAAAGACAAATTGGAAAATCAGGACAGGAAAAAGGATGATGGTAGTTGGACAAAATGAAAGTGAGAATCACAGAGAAAACAGCATTTTAGGCGTAGAGAAAAATACAAGTGGAAGAGTATCATATGGTTCAAGGTTATCTTAAAAGGATTATTGTGAAGATATATACGAGAGTTGATGTAAGAGATGAAATCATAAAACTGTAGATGATGATGCAGTACACGTTTAGAATCAGCATTATTCTTGTTGTCAAAGTGTGTTTCACAATACATAATAAACAAATAAAAAAGATTTAAAAAAAAAGTGTGTTTCACAAGATCATGAAGTTTGTACCACCATGACCAGAAAGAAAGAATCATGTTGCCTATACACAAAATTGTGCAAGTAATGATGTCACATATTATAAAAATAATAAGTACTTAACAGAAACTATGCTATGAAACTAGGGACGCCAAGTAAGTTCATGAATCACATCTTATAATGCAACCTATGAAGAAAACAAAATTTTAAGAAATGCAATACCGTTCAAAGCTTAAAAGAAATGCAAGAATCTGGAGTCAGATATGATTACGTAGGAAAACAACAATCAATGGAGTAAGAAGTCATTAACCCAAAAAAAAAAAAAAAAAAAATTTGAAAAAAAGAATGGAGTAAGTTCTTCATCTATTCATAAGAATTTAGATGCAGCACGCATCAAGGACAATATGAGTGGGAGCTGGTGGACACATCTTTGTCTGGTAATGCATTGAAAGCCACATCAATTATCAATGACATTTAATTTCTACCGTACAAGGTCGAAAATGACTTCTTGATGAGTATTATTTGAACTCCTAAAAATTGTTGCTTCCTTGGTTTACCACATTTTTCACGGGAAGAGTTCTCTATTTCCTGACATGTTGCTTCAATACTTTCCTCTCTCAAGGGTGAATCGGCAACAATTAAGAGTTGCACTAACAATTACAACTGTCCAAATTTCAGTTGTTAGAGTTGAAAAATGTGAATCATGTGCGGAAATAACTGAGAGTCAAACTGTGGTGTGGTCCTTCATAAAATCATATTGCAAACGGAACTACTGCGGCCTAACAAACCTTAAAATAAACAAAGGTCATTCACCAACAAAAATCCCCTCTTTTGGTTCTATTTCTGTTTTTTATCCAAGCAAAAACGTTGGCCCTGCATATCATAACTCTTAAGACCTGAATGATAAACATGAAATGGCATAAAATTAAAGTTCTTCCGACTTATATACCATTTATTTCTGTAACCGATATATGAACTGCACACAACACCATATATGAGTTTGAGCTTTTACAGTATTGTCTCAGACCACTTTCATTTCCTATGACAATAAACAACAATATGACATATGAGAAAGATATAAGACAAGTCTTAGTTCCTTATTATCTATCACAAAATACATATCACACAAACCAATAACAAGACAGACTCTAAAACATAAACTTGAGAGACAAACCAAACCCAATTCCTTCAAAATTGTTCTTTTCTCTGTAACTGATTTATATTGGCTGTGAACTTCTGATCTGCTGCTTCATGTTGTCAGTGGGAAGCTGAGCAGAAGCTTCCGGCAACCCTACAGCAGCAGCTGTTGTCATGGTCTGGTATTGAGAAGTCATTGAGGGTGCCAGAGGCTGAGTATAGTATATCTGGGGGGCATGAGCAGGATCAGCAAAGTCATAAGCATAATTAGCAGGAGCAGCTGAATTAGGTGCCATTGACTGAGATGGGTGAGGCATCTGAGAGTAACCAACATATTGTTGCTGATGTTGACCAGAAGAGACTTGAACTAGTTGTGGAGCACCTGTGGTTGCTGTTCTGTACACACCTGCAGCCATTTCGGGCTTGGTAGCATTCCTTATGGGGTTATAAGCTGCAGGAGAAGGGACCATTGTAGGACCGGGAGGCGTTTGGGTGCGGCTAGGAGGAATACCAGTTGCAGTTTCACTGATATTAGATTGCTGCACAGACAAGTTGTAAGCTTGGGCCTGCCTCGTGGGCATATAGTACACTGGGTACTGCTGGTCAAGTTGATGTTGTGGATGGTACTGCTGTTGCACAGGGTAGTAGGCCGAGATTGGCACTGGCCCAGAGGGGGTATGCTGGAGATAATGTGTGCCATGTACGAATTGCGGTTGTTGTTGTTGCTGTTGTGGTTGTGGTTGTTGTTGTTGTTGTTGTTGTTGTTGTTGTTGTAATTGTTGCTGATGTTGTTGGTGTTGGTGTAATTGTTGCTGCTGATGTTGTTGCTGCAATTGTTGCTGCTGATGATGTTGTTGTTGTAATTGTTGTTGTAATTGTTGCTGTTGCTGCTGTTGTTCGAATTGGGATTGTAATACATAACTAGAATCCTGAAACTGTTGTTGCAACTGGACCCGGGTGTTTGGATCAGAGATATTATTAAGTTTTTGATCAACAGGGTTACTAGCAACCCTTACAGATGGGATTGGGTTTTGAACAACTGGGTCTTGATATGCAGGTTTTGTGCGAGACAATGGATTTGTAAGACTACTTTCACTGCGGAATTAAAACAAACACACACAAAACAAAAACAAAAACAAAAAACCCAATTCAGAATTTGATAATTCCAACAATCTAATTAAACTATTCACAATAAAACTGAAACAAATCAGAAAATGGGTACCTTGAAACTGAATCTGGTGAATGCAAATCAAGCCCGCCACTCGTCTTTTGTTGATTCTGTGACTGTGGCAGTGGCTGTGGCTGTGGCTGTGGCTGTGGCTGTGGCTGAGCAACCGGTTGTACTCTCCGATAACCAACCGGCACGCCGTGATCCGATCTTTCGTCATCGGAAAAGACCCTATTCTGGTACTCCCCGGCCGCCGCAGAACTCACCGGAACGGGCTGTACAACCGGTAAAATGACCGGCAACGGAGGCGGCGAAGAAATCACAACAAAGCCCTCGTCTTGCTTGTTGTTGTTGTGCCCGGCAGAACCAAGACCCATCTGAGCGAATTGCTCCTCAATCCCAAGTTTCTGATCCGCCACTCTAGCCCCACCGCCACCGCCACCGCTACCGCCACCGCTACCAACACCAACACCGCCTCCATCCTCTACATGAACCCGAATCGGCCGCAAATTCGCAAGCGAAGGCGAAGAAGAAGTGGACCCAAACGACGACGTCGTTTCCAGCATCGGCGAATCGGGCACCGAGTGAACATCCTGACCCGACTTCGCATTCTTTCCGGGTTGACCCGCCTCCAGCTCTCTCGCTCCTCCACCACTATTCGAAGAATCCAAGTTGTTCACGCCGCCTACGACACCATCATCGTCCAAACCAAGCAAGCAATCCACCGAAGTCGGGACCGAATACCCTCTGTTGTTCATCAAACCCGACCCGTTCAGCGCGTTCAAAAACCAGTCCTCGGACTTGGCCGAGTTGTCAAGAATCGGCCCGATTGATTGAGACGAATCGGGCTTCAGAGGGAACAGAAAGATTCGGAGCCTCGAGGGCTTAACGGAGTTCGACGAAGTCCTGTCGTACTCGTCGATCATGTTGTCAAGGTCTTCATCGGTGGTGACGGAGATAAGAGAATCGAGGTCCTCGTTCGGAAGCTGGTACTTGAGGGTGAACGGCCGGTCGTTCAGGAGAGTTTTGGACAGCCGCGAGTGGAGGTCGGAAAGTGAGGATTGGCGGTCCACGACGACGATTCGGGTGTCGCCGCCGACGTAGCAGAGCGACTTGTCGTGCGGGCGCGGGACTATGTGGCCGCCGTAGCTGCACATGAGACGAAGCTTGGTGCTCATGGGGGCTGTGTTTGTGTTTGGCGGAATAGGCTCGTCCCATGAGTCGGTGTTGCGGGAGCGAGGGGACGAGTCTACGGAGTCTGCGTAGCCTAGGTGGGATTGTACGGTGGTTGTACTGGGTGTTGGCGTGGTGGAGAGCGGCGGAGCTACCGATATTGGGGGTGGTGGTGGGTCCATTTGGAGAGTTGTTGGGTATAGAGAGAGAGAGAGAGAGAGAGAGAAGAGAGAGAAGCAAAAAGAGGAAAAGAGAGGGAGGGTGGAAGTAGGAGTTTATGCTCTTATAGTTACTCCACACCTGGTCTTCTCCAGCTGTGTTTTTTTTTTTTTTTTTTTTTTTTAGTACTAATTTTTCAATAATTTTTTCCAAATATAAAAAAAAGTAACTTATTCATAATAAACAATCTAAAAAAAAAAAATTAACCCATATATATTTTAACAAACAAGGGTCAAGGTATTCAGTCTCTCGATTCCACGCATACTGAATTATTACGAAGAAAAATCTTTTAAAAGTTACCTCAAGATACTAGTAAGAAGTTCTTAATCCTATAATTTAGTGGTATATGAATATTAAGAAAATACACATGATTGTGATGAATAAGGAATTAGAGATAATTTCTTAAGAAAGATACTGTAGATTATTGTACTAATTTATAGTTAGGATTTAGGAATTTAATAATTTTCCAAAAGACTTTTGTGGGGAAGTGTAGAGAAGAAGAGGTGGGACAGGGGGGTGTGAAGAGCAGTGGTGGTTACAGTGTAGAGAAGTAGAAGAAGAACAAAGGGGCCAGCTTTGGGTTTGAAATAAAAATAAATAAATATAAGAAACTAAAAAAAAAAAACTGTGGAGAGTAGTACTGTACACAGTAGAGTCATATGGGTTTGACAGCTTGTTCACTGATTGGCTCCAGTTGGGGTCTCTGTGTATGTGTTGGGGGGTGTGGCAATCAGGTGTACTAATGTTCAGGGTAATCATGTGGGTGTGTATCCATTGAATCATGTGAGGTGTGCTTTTAGCAAGTGGTTTAAAAAGGGTAAGTTTTTATTTTTATTTAAAAAAAAAAAAACTTTTTTTGAGCTTATTTTGTCGCATCCTCCCACATTATTATAAAAATAAATAAAAAAATCACCACAAATATGGCTCTCATGTGGTTAATTAAAAGTACAGGAAAAAAAAAGGGAATTCATGATCTTAATCATTCATTTTAAGTATGGCCAAAATAAGGTAAAGAAGAATTAGTAGTTAGTGAGGTATAATTATTTCATTGTATGATTTTTGATATGAATCTAGAGAAATATTCTTAATATCTCTTATTAAAAATTGTTTTAAATATATATATATATATATATATATTTTTTTTTTCTATTGAGATTTTTTTTCATACTACCATAGAACTTTAAAGTGCAAGATACAAGCCTTTTTCTCATAATAACAGTTTATGTAAGACTGACTTAATGGTCTATTATTTTATTTATAAAAGAAAAAGAAAAAAAAGAGTGGCTTGGTAGTTTAAAGAGCCTTGTAATTGAGTTATTTATTTATTTTAAAATTGTATAATTCTTTTTTTTAAATAAAAAATCGTATAATTCAATGAAATTATTTGTTCTCTTTTATGAAGAAAATTAGGGTTTAAAATTCTCTTTCTTCGTTAAAAAAGAGAGTGACTTGGTATTAGAATAAAAAAAAAGTGACTTGGTAGGATATAAACTGTCAAGAATCGTTTTTCTTGCAATCATTTTGGCAATACAATAAACACAAAATTAATAGAAATGATTTAAAACCTATTGTCTAAAAAAGGTTAAGCCACTATTTTCAACAAAAAAAAAAAAAAAAAAAGGTTAAGCCACTTGATCATATTGTTCCAAACCTTCCAATGGGGCATGGCATGATGAGAATTAAGAACTTTAATGTGCTAAGATTATGTTTGGTAAGTAGATCACAAATTTTTAGATACTAAAGTGCATATCTCCAAAAAAATTCGATACAACCCTCTAAAAATAATGATTGAAACACCTTTATTTTTTAAGGAAACAAACTTTTCTACTATTTCCAGAAGGAGGAGATCTTTTAGCAAGCAGTAAAACTAAAATGACATAAATTCCCATGATTTAAAAAATTCCCATGATTTTAAAATTTGAAAAATGAAGACCCACTTTTTAAAAAAACGCGTTTTGGTCTTGGAACCCTAATTTTAAAAACAAACAAAAACAAACCCACTTTTTTTTTCCCCTCAAGAGAAATTTTAGCCAAACGGAGTCTTAGCCGCAATTCTGGCTTACACACACTCACGAGTAACGCAATCATTTGCACTTTATTACGCTAAAAAAATGGGGAAAAAAAAAGTTTTGAAAAACAAAGCCCACGCGCTTTCCTGATTGTTTTGTTGGTTGTTTTGCTGCGAAATCGCTACGTATCATTGGCGCGTGTCACTAAGGCGAGTGAAGCTTAACCAGGCGGCGCCCATAGTTGCACACTTTGCACTGCTGTAAAGTGACGACGTTTTGCCAACTGCCAGGGGGTAAATTTTTACTTGATACACGACAAAATAAATTAATTGTACTTTGTGAAAAAGGGTATCCGGTGCTTCAGCTCCCTTTTGATTTTCTTTTTTAATTAATTTCTATTTTAATTAATCACTTTCCAAAACATAAATATTTGTTTCTTTATCCTATAGGAGTACTTTGTTTCATTAAAACATTATTTCTTTGGTTATTTTTTTATTATTAATTTTTCTACTTTTCAAAACATCAATTTAAAAAAAATTTATTTTGGTTACCAAGAAAAAAAAAAGGGAATAAAAATGGGTGTTTAGGGGCAATGAATAGAAATATGTTATTTTAGGGGAAAATTATTAGGTATTCCCTGAGTATCATAAATGTGAAGTCATTTTTCTCACATGAATGGTAGGTCTCACTATAAATTTAATTAGTAAGATCCACCATTTATGTGAGAGGAGGGAGTATGCATTTATGGTACTCTAGTAGTACACAATAATTTCCCTAATTTAGGCTATGTGTTTGGAAAGCCAATTTGGGTTTTCTATTTTTTTGGTTCATTTCCTAAAATTGGCGTATTCCCCTATTTTAGAGAGACCAATGTGCCTAGACCAATTTAGGATATGAACCAAAAGAATAGAAAACCAATGTGAATGCTCTCCATTTGTTTTTCCACATGTTTTTTTTTTTATATTTAGCGTGATGAGAATGCATGTTAATTGAAGACAAGTTTAATATAGCATTTAGTTAGTTAGTTAGTTCAGTAAGTTTTTTTTTTTTTTTTTTTTTTTTTTTTTTTTTTTTTAAGAGTGAAAAAACAAATTTCAGAATGTTAATTTATAGACCACCACAAACAAACTCAAAAAAGAAAAAAAAAATTCTCTCAATAGTAATTTTTCTCTCTATTAGTGCATCTCCAACCAATGCTCTATCCACAAAATCATCTATAATTTAGAAGGAAAAAAAAAACCATAAAATGCGCCTCCAATGATCTCTCTAAAAATGAAAAAGTTTTTTGTTAATGAATAGCGACTCTATTGGTCAAGAGAGCCATCGTAGATGAACAAAAGAGTTAAAATATAGTTTCTCTTTACTCTTTCTCTCTCTTTTCGCACATAATGATTAAAAACAATAAAAAGGAAAATTAAAGAAAGAATAAATAGGTGATACTTAAATTGGATAGAAAAATGATATAAAATTTGTTGGAAAGTATATTTGAAAAAAAGTAGATAGACTAAATGAAAAAGTGGATAAATAAGCCTCATATCATATGTTGGAGATGCTTTAACTCCAGAGTTTCGTTTCTCACACCAGTCTATTAGTGAGAGCAATTGCCAAATTGGTTAATTTTGGAAAATAAATGAAGTTTAATTTGTATTCGATCTAACTTTGTAATTTTTTTTAATTTAGTTATTTTATATATTAAGCTCTCCTTTTGGATTGGATGAGTGTATATATTAAATTATCCTTAATAAAATTGTATTAAACTCAATTGTTAAAAGTTTGTTTTCAGTTTTATGGATTTTTTGGGTGTATATATATATGTGGGAAATTACATGTTTAAATCCATAATTGGTTAAATAAATTGGTTAAGTCCTTTTCAACATACATGAGTTGGATTGGATATGGATATTAATTATTTTGTAAATGGGTTAATAAAAAACTTAATCTACTATTAAGAGTTGTGTTGTTCAACTGTTATTTCTTGATGTTTCCAATCGAAGAAATCCAAAATTCAAATCCTCACTTTCAATATATATATATATATATATTTTTTTTTTTATTACTTTATGAACTACCTATCGAAATCCAACAAAATTCACCCTGTCAACCCTAGAAGAAAGCGGGGAGCATAGGCAAATCCTAACAATTGTGTTGGATTTGGATAAAACCAACTAACTACTCTGTTTAGCTGGTCATTGTTTGAATGGTGCAAGCAACAATAACGTCTAGAGGTATCTACACTTTAGGTCAAAGGAGCATAAGTTAGAACCATTTATTATTATATTATATTGGGTTAGGTTTAATTTATATTTGGGTACTTTGTTAATATTGCACGTTTTTAATAACTTTCCACTGACTAAATTTTTTGACAAATTTGTCATTAGATTACATTGGTACTTTGTTATATTTGCATCATATCAAAAATGTTCCGAGATCAATTATTATTTAAATATAAAGTTTTTATATTTTTAAATTATATAAAAAACACAAATCTATGACTCGAAGGATAAATATTTAATTAATACAAAATTTTTCATGTTTATTAAGAAAATAAATCCAATAGCAAGTTTTTTTAAAAAAAAAATAATATATCAATTTCTTTAGTGTTGTAATATTAATAAAGATTTATAAGGTAGTTTTTTTTTTTTTTTTGGAGAAGAGATTTATAGTGTAACTTAAATCATGGGAAGACCAATAAAATTTGGTTGAATAAGTAACATACAAGCTGCTAGAAGAGTCAAATTCTATACTAGAAAGTAAAAACTAAAGCTTGGAAGAGGAGTCCCAAGGAGTAGACCAAGAAATCATTTTCCCAGTCTTTCCTATATTCTTGCCAAGGCATCTGCTGCTTTATTAGTTTCACAGTTTAGAATGTCGTTCTTGGAGGGTACAAAGCTAGATCATGAAGTACCTGCAAATAGTAAACCGTGTAGTTAATTAACAAAGCTACATCTAGTAGAGAGTCAATTTTGCAAGCAATGAGTTCCCATATCCATCCCTCACAAGTCACACCCCAAAGAGGCAAAGCTCAGCCATCACAATAGTAGCCCAAACAATTGACCTAGACTAAACCCTGAATTCAACAACCATCGCAATCACTGATTATCCCCCAAATGCTTGGTCCCCTGGTACCTCACAGCTGGTACCAAGACTTTGAAAAACTCCAATTTATTGTGCAATCTGCAAGAATTGGGCTTATGTTAATGATTTTTTTGTCTATTTAAAATGGGTTGAATATGACTAAGTTGACATACATGAAGGATCCATATATTAATATGTTGCGGTCATATTGCCAATTAAGAGCTTTGTAGTCCAACTAGCTCTTTTTGATATTTTCAACAAAAATGTTCGGGTTCAAATTTGGATTTGTATATAAAAAGTATGTTGTAATCATATTCAATATTGGATCTTGGTAGTTGATAATACACCTTGCTTTTATTGGACTTGTGTCTTAGTTATAAATGTGAGATGGAGTGTAGGGTTGTTTTAAACTTTATTCATAATAGGTAAACGTTTGCTACAAATATTAAGAGTAAGCCCCCTTTCCGCTCTTAACTTTAGACAAAATCCTAGATTTTATTCTTTATAAAGACTACGGTGGCTTGTATATCATGGTCTTGAAAATAGGAGTATAATAATTAATAAAGAGGAAGAACTATTTGAACCATGTGTCGAGTGCCTACGTGTAATTTCACTACACTCATGGCATCTAGCAATAGACTAATAAATCTAAGAAAATGTGGCTCTTTTTCGTTGCGGTAAAGATTGTTATAATTGGGAAAGATTTCCCAAACATAATATTTGAGGTGGAGATTTATTTGACTCAAGCATTCACGTGAACTCTAAGGAAACTCCAGCACTAAAAATATGATAATGTTTTTGAATATCAACCTTGAGTAGCACACTATATTTAAGTATAACCTTGCATAAGATATAACTTGTTAGCGAGTGTTTGGATTGCACTGAACTTCTGTGTGTGTTTTGTTAAAAAAATACAGGTCTCATGATACTATTTACGGACTCACAAAAATCATTCAAAAATAAATTTCAATATAAATGTGGGTCCACGACACTGTTTACGGACCCACAAAAGTCATCCAAATACAAATTTCAATATAAATTTGGGTCCCACAGTACTATTCACATATTTAAAAATTATTTTATTACAGTGTTTTTAATTTTCAATTTTCAGTAATAAGCGTTATCCAAACATACCATTAACATGAGAACAGAGATTTTGATGAATCAAGTGGCTTTTTATTATTTTTTTTTCCAAGGCATTATTGAGGACTCTTTTTTGTTTTTTTTTTTTGAATGGATTATTGAGGACTCTTAGTCAAATTGAAAATCATTTTAGTGATCTCATCATCATAAGGTAAATCTAACAAGACAAAAAAAGAAAAAAGAAAAAAAGGTCTAGTCTACAGAAATTGACATATCTGATGACTTATCTGATGACGTGTATACACGATACCATGTTCGAATGCTGTGGGGCCTTTTTATGAATATCTAGAATTCTTGTTTCTTGATCATAATTCATATATTAAAGAAATATTGAAATATATTGAATTATTTGATTGACTTGTGTATTATTTTGTAGGACAAAGTTTTTCTTCAAACTCTCAATAAAAAATTAACATGATTACATATTTTTTTTATGTTTTTAACAGTTAGGGCGGTGCCGTGTGTTACTTAAGGTAGTCACTTGACCACCCTGATATGAATTTTATTTATTTATATACATACCTTAAGAAAATTTAATTTTAAATTAATATAGGTTGATGACCACCCTAGAAAACAAACTTGACCACTCTAAAAAAAAATTGAACACTCTAAATAAAAATTTGACCTTTCTAAAATTTGGGTCCATTGAAGGTTGAACAAAAAATTTGTAAAAAATGTTATGTTAACAACATTTTCACATTTATTTCACAATCAATCCTGAGTGGCAAGTTGTTACAGGTGTGTAGGGGCAAAGTTTGGAGCCCAAGCCCGAACCATATGGAATCCTGGTCCAAAAAGTCCAATACAATGAATTTTGTAGAATATGGGTCAAAGAATTAGGTTTAGATGAGTTGAGCAATGGCTTGCATGGGATTAAGGAACAATCAGACAAAAATAAAGGCTATTATGATTAAAGGATCTTTTGTTCGAGGAGACTAGAATTTTCCTTATGAATACAGATCACCACATTAGGGTTCTTTTACATGCTACAATATTATCTTCCTCTTTTTTGCTCCCCCTTCATGGGGGGTTTTTCCACATTATATAGGCTCTTCCTGATCATTTGGACCTTACACTTGTTGATCACTTAGACCCCCACTTGAGCACATATCCCATCAGACATCCCTTTCAGTCTTCTGTGAGTTGCGGCAACTAAGGCAACACTGTTCAGAGGTCTTCTCCACATTAATGCGGCCAAAAAAGTAGCTGCAATGCATTTAATGTGGTAGTGACAGTTTTTCCTTAAATATTTTGAGTTTTTTTCCCTTTCACGTGTTCAGAGGACGTACTTCAACTACTTGAGTATACACTTGGCTTGGATCTGCCGTGTCCGAGGAGGAGTTCCTCCTCGGACCATCTTCTCTTTGTCTCCCTCTGAAGAAGCTTGTAACGTATATAATCTGAGTCGTGTTCCTCTCCTCGGACTTGTTAGTGTCCTCGGACAAGGCCTAAGGCCCAATACATTATTTTGGGTTATAGTCCCCACAAGGTGAATACAAAAATAATTTCAGTGTTAGGATCAAATTAGAACTAATAACAACTTATCATTTAGGCTTCGTTGTGAAAGTGTTGCTAAAATATTGTGCATGTAGCTCTCATAAAAAATTTCCCAAACAAACAAATTAGCCTAAAAGCCCAAATTAAATGTTTAATTTTGATTTTTTTAAATTGTGTTTTCTAAAGGCATATTTTAAAATCACTATATTTTTTAAAAGCACATTTTCAAATAGCTAGTCTATTATTGCTTGATTTAATATTTAGTTGAATTTGTTGGATTTATGTGATTCATTTTGTACATATGTATATACAATAAAATAATGCTTGAATACGTTATTGAATAGGAACAATATAGCAGTTGAATGCCTAAGTTGAATATGTTGAACGCATTTATAGTTTATTCTTTATTCTTTTGTTAGCACTATAGACAAATTTCTCATAAATAAATCACTTATATTACAAGATTCATCTTCTACACAAATTCGTATTGACTTGAATAATCTTCTTTTAAACCCTAAGTTATAAGAAAATGTCTCATATTTTTATATTAACTAGTCGCTTACCCGTGCTATGTACAGGAACCTACCTATTTGTGAGGTAGACTAAAATAATTTTATAAAAGATTTAAAAAACTACATCATTACATGATTTGTTCTTATATGACTTCAATTTGCAATATTACAATTTGATGAAGAAGCCATTACTTGAACGTGTAATGCCTTACAAAAAAATTAAAGAATCAAATGATTCACTGCTTATAAATTATTGAAACAAAACAAAATATATATGACTAAACAATAGAGAAATATAAGAGAAAGATGGGTTACATTCAAAAGAATAATTTCAATTATTGTAAGCTTTTTTATCTTGTAAAAAACAGCTAAAGAGAGTTTGGTGATTCATGTACGAAAATTACTTTTTAAAAAATAAAAAATAAAAAACCATAAAATAAAATAAAAATTAACAAAGTAGAGGAGAAGAAAATAACATAAAAAGAGCTCATATCTCTACTCGGTTTTTTTTAAAAAAAAATATTGGGGTTTGCTTTGCTTTTATAGTGTTCATAATTAACCTCGCAAATTTGGAAATAAACTATCAATGTTTGAGTTTGAGTTTAAGTTACATTTGTTAGAGAGATAAAGTTTCAATCCTAGTTAAATTTGGATTAAACAAAAATAATTTTTTTTTAAAAAAATGATAATGATGAGTTTGAGTTTAAGTTGGACTTGTTAAAGAGATAGAGTTTCCATCCTTGTTAAGTTTGGACTAAACAAAAATAATTTTATTTAAATATTGTGTTGACGTGGAAAATTGTTAGAACTTTGGAGGTTTCGGTTATATATATATATATATATATATTGATGATTAGGATGAAATAAAAATAGTATATTTACAAAGATGCTTTTTCAACCTTTTGACCATTATCTCCTTAAAAAAAAAAATAGTGAAGTATTGCATCAATTTAATCCTGAACTTTATGTATTTGCACTTTTTTTTTTTTTTTTTTTGTGAAGTCAATATATTCAAGTTTTATTTTTATTAAATTTTGTTTAATTTAAGACTTTTAATGACCACCTTAAAAAAAAAAATCCTGGAGTCGTCACTGTTAACAGTTAACATGCATGTCAAATTTCGTTCAAAACGGATGTTATTTATTATTCAATTTATAAACTTATTTTTTATGCATAATTTAATATTATAAAAACTTGATACTAAAACATTGATTGATGGTGGGTTTTGATCTTCTTGAAAATTTTCAAGTACGAAGATATAGTAAGAAAATGCAATCTAATGATAGAATTGTCAAAATTTACATTCAATAAAAATATATAAATTAAAAAAAGTTTGTAGGGTTTATCTCCAAACAATCTTGTCATTTCTTTGAGCTTAACAGGTTTTAAAGTAACCAAGAGTTTTGTAGTTTCTTGAAATTAACCAGGTTTATGTATTTAAAAGAACTCTAGAGAGTGTCCATCACAGAAAGCACTGGAATACTGATCAGTTAATGAAAAACAAAATCTAATTTATAATCATAAGTCTATATATATGTTACACCTGATGTAATTCTAAACAATGTTACAACACTCAATATTTTTTAATTGAATGCGAATATTGATAAATCCACCGTTACATTACACTCTGTTCATATATTCTCCATACTTGCAAAATTTTAAGGTGATTAAAGATTAATAGTAATGTCATCAATCAATTGTTAAAATTCAAATTTTTGTAGTTTAAAATAATGCACAAAATATGAGTTTATGGATCAAATAGTAAATAATATCCGATTGATATGAAAATTGGCATGCATGTTAAGAACATATAGAATATGTAATTCAACGGTTGGATTTTCAAAATATTAATTCAATAATAAGTTATTGGGTGATGTAACATTATTTAGAGTTACACAAAGTATAACTTGAACTCGCCTTTTGATATCAAATAAAACTTTCTGGTTAATTAAATTCCAATTAGAATAAAAAAGCATGGAAGCGAAAGAGCGATTAAAGAATGGTTGAATTGTGCGCAGCCAGTTGCATGGTCTGAATTGCTGTTGACCTTGTTGCAAATTTAAATAAACAGAGATGACATACTTTAGGGGTAATGTGGCGCATCGCCCACTCTCCAGCTCACCTGCAACGTTAGCCAATAATGGCAATATAATATAATACTATACTATTATTACAATAATAATAATAATAATACTAATACTGATAATAATGATAATGATATTTAATGGTGTTTATATAATAATGTATTTTTGTTATGGGAGTGACTGCTTGTGGACACAAAATTAAATCAGAGGTGGATAACCATTTATAAGATCCAACATTTTAATAAGTATTATTGGGGCTATTGGCTAACATGATTGATTAAGTTTGTTGGAGAAGTATGACTTTCATGAGAGATTTAGTATTATATCCTATTCATTTCATTTCACACCATATTTTAGTTTGGTGTGGAACACTATCCTTAATTTGTTCCTATAATAATCTAGCAAAATGTGTGTTTCAAACTTTCAATCCCTCTGTATTATTGACCTAATTTTGTTTAAATATATAACTAATGGACTTCGAGTGAGTGAATTATCCGGAAACCCATGATTTTGTTAGTTTGACTTTTGGCCATGACCACAATACAGGTCAGTTATAGGCTATCAACCCCTATTATTTAGGTCTTTAGAGGGGAAAAAAAAAGTTGATTAGATATCTTGGGATAAAGACTAGCAAGACTTACTCGAGAAAAAATAATAGGTTATTGTGACAGTGACAAACAATTAATTACAGTTTATCATATAAGACAGTTGTGACAAAGTGTGTGTAATACTAGGATTATTGTTAAATTATTTATTTCTCATTTTTTTTTTTTTTGGCTTATATTGGTCAAGAAATTTACAAGTGTCATTTTGGGGTTTTGCTGATATAAGAGGTTCACCCAATTCGTTTACTGTTATGAAGAAAGATTACATATTTATGTCTTTTTTTTTTTGGTGTTTAGGTAAAGATGAAGAAAAAGAATGTGAATTTGTTCACCCAATTGCCTTTCGCCAAACCAAAATTTGAACTTGCGATTTAATATGAGATGAGCTGTTTCTATACTAATTAATTCCCTCTCTAGCTATATTAAAAATGTGACAAAGCAAATCATGTCCCAACAATATTAATCCTACCAATGATATTGCACCACATTTACATATGAAAGTGACCATGGTCATTCTCATGATTACGTAATGGTAATTTAGTTTTGCGTAACATGTAGTCATCATCATATCATATGTCCATAAATAAAGTGATGATTTTCAATATTTTGTGGGTAAAGAGAAACCATCATTTTCCCTTGTTAAAATATTGAGCATAAAATAAAACAATATAGAAAGAGAATCTAAAAGTAATCGGAGAATTAGGGTTTATTAAATCCAGAGATACTGTTACTAGTCTAGTAAAAGATGGGGTGCACGAAACTTCCAGGAAAGTGTCTTGGTTAATAGTAATACTAAGCCGCGGCTTAATTACAAAAAATATAAAATCTTATTTTAGCAGTTGTTGGGCCATGGCAAATTGGGTTGTCACCTTTTATTTTGGTGTTTTCGCTTTTCTATAGGATATACTAATCTTTTTTTTTCTTTTTCTTTTTTTGGATTGCTGTAGCTTTCACTGCTTTATAAAAAAACTTTTTAAAAAATCAACAAAAGATAAGATAATAATAACATATTTATAATATATATTAAGGTAACTCTTAATTAGTACATTGATAATTATTAATATTCGAAATATTTTATTTTTCTGACTCAACTGAAATGGTCTCCAATATGATGATGAAAACGTGTTATCTATAAGACTAAAATTATGACATATTCTTTCATGTATAGAAGCAATTCCTCGCTAGCCTAGTAGAAGAGTTGGTCCTAGTCTCCTAAAGTTCACTTGTAAATGGTTGGAAGTCTTCTTCTCTAGCTATAATATATAAAAGTGATGTATTAGATTGGATGAAAATCCATTGAAAGACTGAAACATTGATGAGGATAAAAGTAGTCATGATAAAGAAAAAGAAAGTCACTAAACTTTGAATGTTCTAGTTACATACTGTGCAACTAAAGCCAAATTATCAGGGCATCTGTTGAATGTATAATTATCTTTGGAGGGTATAAGCTATAAGGCACACTCATGGTACACCAAACCAAAAAAAGAAAGAGCTACACCTCATGCATATGCCACAAAGAATTCTATTCTAAATAAAGTTTCTAAAAAACAAAAACAAAACATCGTTTTTCATGATGTGCTAATTGGGCATATGAATCTAAGAAATTGTATGCCTGACAAAGTGAAAAAAAAAAAAAAAAAATCAAGGTCTTCATTAATGACCAAATGTTTTAATTCTCGCTTGGAGGGAGAGTTAAAGAGAGAGTTGGACAACCCTATTTGCCCTACTTTTATGAAACAAATGTTGCTATGATCATAGACAGAGACAATGTCTTTCACAGACACAGATCATTCCGACCCTTCTTTATTTTAGTTAAAGAAAAGTTCCATAGACAAATAGACAGCACACAAGATTTAGAGGCCAAAATGCAAAACCACCGCAACAGCCTTGAAAACTCAAGCAAAAAGAGAAGGAGGAGAAACCTTTATTAATAGAAACCTAATAGAGAAACATAGGGAACTGTGTAAGCTCTGGTAGTAGCTGAATTGGTCAGAGAATGAATGAATGAATGGCTGGATCCCACAGAGTTTGCACTTTAAGGAACAAGTAATCACAATTTCTGGGTGAGTGGGGGCACTTTAAGAAACAACTAGTGAATTAATGTAAAACAACCCGAGTCATGGGAACCATTTGTTTTAGGGTCCCGAGGTGCCGTCAAAGACTCCATTCAATTCCCTTTGATTTTCCAGTATGAGACTGCTGCCAGCCAATAACTTATTTCTTGGAATAATTAACTTATGTAGTATTCATTGACAACTACGTGTATCAGTGAGTATCTTGCTAATATATCCTTCGTTAGAAAATATAAAAAATGAAGTTTAGCTAGTAGTAACCATTGAAATATAGAAAATACATAATAATAATAATAATAATAATAATAAGGCATACTTTTTTGGTTTGTTTTAGGGTCCTACAATTGTTTATTTTAAGTTTTTAACATAGACTTGGAGGCGGGGTGTGAAACTCTCTCTCTCTCTCTCTTCTTTTTTCTTTTTTTTCCTTTTTTTTTATATATTTAATTTTATCAAACAATAATGAATAGAATGATACTTAACTCTAAATTTAATGTTATTACATGTAGTACTTATTAACATGACTGCATGCAATTTTGAATCTACAAATTCTTTTAATTCTGGACTTTGTTGAACATGAACCTCCCATTCACAACTTCAAATACCCACCTAAAGAATTGTTCTAGCAACTTTGATGAAATTGGATTGCAGCAACTTCGCTTCACTTACTAGATATTTGGAGCTTAAATTGGATCTCTAGATTGATACTTTAAGAGAGTTGAAAAATCCCCAATACTTGTGTACAAAACAGTTTTCGTTGTTCAAATAACATAACACATATTTGCACAACACTTTTTCACTCATACGTATTTCCAAAAAACTTAAACAACGTTACTAAAAAAATATTACCAAACGGCCCCAAAAGTCTTGAAAAACGTGCTCTAGAGTTGTTTTTATACTTGATTTGTAAATTGCAAAACCTTGGATCAAATGGCTTAAAAAAAGAAGAAGCAAAACTAGAAAATTGAATTTGTAATCTCGATCAGCCAAGATTTTGGTTTGATCGGTCGAGATAAGTAAATCTTGTTGGTTCAAGCTGGAATCGAGTTGGAGTCAAGATTCAAGAAACTTTTGGACTATTTGTGTGGGTTGAACTTTGGCTTGTCCTAATCTTAAACTTGACTTCAATCACACTAGAGTACTCAATTTTCATATCTCAACACTCAAATCTCATCACTCAAACTCATTACCCAATTCTCATATTTCTAACTCAAAATTTTCCCATACTCTACTTGCAGTCTGTTTGGATGGAAATTCTCAGTAGTATTTCAATTCAAAAACTCAACTTTTAAGTAAAGTTATGGGACCTACGAAAATTATTGCTCAGCAAAATGCACAGAATGGCTACTGTTTGTACCCGCGTAAACTTTCTCTCTCCACTTCAAAACCCATTCACATCTTCATCTCTTTAAACAAAACCTAACATAATTTTGGCTTTCCTCTATCTCTCCGTTTTCTCAAAGCTGTTGTATGGCTACATGGATGAAGTTTCTTTATATGATAATGGGTTTTATGAAGAGCAGATCTAATAGAAAACCCAACAACAAAAAGGTGAAAAAAAAAAAGTTAGAAATTATAGAGAGAATTAGATCAGGCTTTAGGGAGTTAGGAATTTAGAAATTAAAGAAAGTTCCAAGAAATTTTCCCCCGATCCACTACGGAAGTGCTTACACAATTGGGTTTGCTGTGAGATGCGAGACCCAAAGATGTTGCAAACTTCACAACACACGGACATGGAAGAGGAGAGACCAAAACTTCAGAGTGTGCAAGACCCAGACTGGTTCTTCAGTTATCAGAGTTGTTCTTCACTTCTAAGGATGCAAGAAGGAAAGATATATCTTCAATTTTTGGAAGAGATGAAGCTCTAAACTAAAAGAAATGAGTTAAGGAAAGTGAAACTAAGGAAACGTGAAGGAACAACATAAGTCTGGTGTGTGCACAATGATTGAGCCGTTGGAGTGCATGTGGAACTCTGACTTTCATGTTGACAATAGATACATGTGGGACCCAAGTAAATGAGCAAAATTGCAAAATTGCCCTCATAACTCAGTTTTGAAAATTCGAAAACACCAAAAACTTGTTCTCATTCCATAAATCTAACTCAATTTTTTGAGTTATGAGTTATGAAAATTAAGAATGGAAATCAAACCAAACAGCTGCAACTAGTGTGAGTCCCACGAAAAGTGAGCAGTGAGTGATGAAAACAGGGCAAACCAAATAGGACCTCAATATTTCTAATATTGGTTACACAGGATTACAATTTGTGAACTTAGTCCTATGGACTCAAAGGATATCACTTATCATTTATTATTGACAATTTATCACATCACAAATTATGATATAAGTTGTATACATAATATTAAGTATGTGTTTGAGAACAGATTATAAGTCAGCATTTAGTTTTTTAACTTTTATGTATAGTTTTTTAAGACCTCATTATATATATATATATATATATATATATCAAACAGATTATAAGTCAGCATTTAGTTTTTTAACTTTTATGTATAGTTTTTTAAAACCTCATTATATATATATATATATATATATATTACTTTTTCTCCCTTTTTCATAATATAAGTCTATTTTAGCACACTTTTAGAGGGAAAAAAAAAGTTATTCCCAAGTAGAGATTTATTGCCGCAGCGGGTTGATTTGTGTTGTCAGGGTTTATGGTTGGATAAATACGGCCAAGTACAAGATCAATCAAAATTATTGCATATAGGGTGATGTTTTATCAAAACTAACGGGTCACACCTTCCTCTTCACTTTCTTTTTTTTCTTTCTTTTTATTTTTTATTTTTTTTATATACATGTATAATGGTGAAGTTTTATTGTAATTTAGATCATTTAAGAGGGTATTCACTAAGCATCTTTCATAAAGAAAGATTAACTGCTTGTGTCATAGATTCATTGCTAAACTAATCTGCAATTTGGCGAAGGGACTTCCGAGCTACCACTATATTAGTTGAGTGGGAGGATATCGATGTCAAGAGCGACCAAGATGAGCAAGATTGTCCAATGATTGGCTACCCAATAAAGAGGATACATGGAATTGTATATGTAGTGTGTCAAATACATGGTATATATTGTCATCAAAGCCGGCGCTAAGATTATATATATGTTTCTCTGTCAACAAGTTGGTGACTTCGTGTTAATATTGTAGAAATGTTAGAATTAGGCCCCCACGAAAAAGCAGAAATTTTAGATGCTGATATGATATGTTGAGATAAGCAAGAATAAGTTCTGGTTAATTTTCAAACCAATCCCTTTCAATTTCCTTTTTCTTCTTCTATTAATTTTCTAGCGTGCTTATATAAGTTATAACAATACAATAATGTACCAAAATAAGTGCACTTTATAGCATTCGTATAAGTAAAAAGAGAATAATGCATTAAAAATTAGTAAAACATATTGGTATTGAAACTAGCTCGTGTTGCTCTTATCTATAACTTCGGCTTTGGTATGGGCAGAGAATATGGCTGATATATGCCCAAGTTCATTGTGATTAAGATATGGAATCTGTAATAAGAGAAGTGCATGGCATGAAGACACTTGATGATGATGACACTGCAGTGCACCACTCACTGAATTGTTGGACTTTTTTTCCCTATAGGAATTAGTGTTTTAGAGCACAATATTTCAAATTGTGCTGCTAAAACCATCAACTATTCAAGCTAATATTTGAACAATTAAGCATTAACATGGTGGATGGACTCAATTTGATAAGGGAAACTGAACTATACACATGAGGTTGGATATGATTTTGTGTGACTTAGCTGAAAATCCCCATTATTGACACAGACAGTTTGGAATAAGCAAATAGTTACAAATTCCACGATCTGCAAGTTGGGGGTGTGGAGACCACACCGATCTTCTTAACTTTAAGAAAAATCTTTCTCATTTTTTTAACTCTCAGCTGAGATTCTGAGGACAAAAGGAAATATTCCTAGTATACTTCCCTACGGATTCTCAAGCGATCGATGTTGATAACGATGATGTGATCATTCATGGCTTTCACGTGGAATGATTTCAAACAACCATCATTCATCCTTGTTGCATTAATTTTATACTTAGGATTTAAACTCAAATATCTTTGTTGGAAATACAACAAAAATGTCAGTTGAGTTACAAAATTCTCAAAAAACATGGCAATTTTGTGGCGCAGGTGGTGTTGTAGTGCATCAACAACACCAACACATTAAAGCTATTGAAATGCACCTACACCCTCGCCCATAACTTTATATATATATATATATATTAAAAAAAAATGCAAGCTATGAATTTTGTTTTTGAAATATATGTCAAGTTTAATTTCATCATTGAATCATTTATGTTAATTTAATATCTTAAATTTTTTTTTAAAAAAATTAGTTAATATAATTTTTGTTCTAAAATTTTATTTTAATCAGTGGGTGATTTTTGTGCTTTGCTCGTGAATGAAACAACTGAATTTTATACTTGGTTGTTAAAGACATAGCTTCAGTCCATACCTGGATGTGCTCCTTCTATAATTAATATAAACTAGCCTCAAACCCGTGCGATGCATGGCAAAGCTATTGAAATGATACACATAATTGTATTTTCTCTAATTTGTTCAAAATGAGGCATGTGCCTTAAAAAAATAGAAAAAAAAAGAAAAGAAAAGAAAGAGATTATTGAAGTAATGAAGTTTGATATAAGTAAGAGCCAATATGCCATAATTTTCATTTTATACAAATTATTACACTGTAATAATTATACATATTAAGCTTGCATTACCACCATGTCAAAATATCAAAGCTTGTATAAGAAAGATTAAGGGCGTCAAAACTTAGAACAACTATTGGTCACATGGCACATCTGACATTCATCCTTTAAGACAATTATATTAATGACATTGTAGTGTTGAATTGGTACATCAATTTATGTCTATGCATAACATCAAGTTTATGTTATTCCCAGTAAACTTTTTTGATATGAAACATTGGCTACACCATACCATATAATCCTTCTAGATGAGGAAATAATTTTAATAATGAAAACTCACATCACATCCCAATAAATATAAAACTAATCTAATTAGTTATTATACATGGCTTCCACTTGTCATGAATGACAATGATCATTTATTGTATACATTGTATCACTGAATGTTGTAGTCTCTTTTTTCACCACAAGACAAGGCAAAGTTAAATCGTGGTCTCAAAGTACAATAAAAAGTGGTTTCCAAGCTCTTGGTAGAGTTCTTCCTTTCCCATGGTGACTTATATGCTCCCAAAAGTGTAGAGCTCACACGCCTTCGGGGAAAAAAATATTATTTATTTCCTCAAAGAAATAGAAAAGAAAATTTCTTCTTAATAAATTAAATAATCTCTTTCTCTAGTTTCACCATTCAAAAGTCGAATTTAGTAAATAATCATATAACCAATTGCTGCACAAAAATAAAACTGGCAACCTCATCTTCATCTAACACATATATTAGGTAACTTTAATACAATGCTTTATTATGTTAATAATGAAAATCTATACAATGCTAACAAAAGAATTATAAAAAAGATAAAGATAAAGATAGAGATAATTTAGTAGAAAGCAAACCCAAAAGTGAAAGGACTTAAAGCAATATCACAGTCAAAGTAAATCGTTTCCTTTCACTTGTGGCTCAATTGACCTGAAATTTCATGGAATTAAATAGCTAAACATAATGATAAGTTATTGAATTACATGCTCTTTCTAAAAAAGAATTTGACTTAAATAATGTAGTATATTTAAGCATATAGTGTCTGAAAAAAGAATTTGACTTTAAGCAACAACAACACCAACAATTATGCAGCTACTTAAGCCTCCAGCAGCAGCACCAACATGAGTTATGCAGCAACTTAAGTTGAGCATTATTGCCACCAATCATGAGCATTGGTTCAGCCATCATAAATCCTGAAAATCAGTCTCATTCTGGTAGAAACCCGAACATAGAAAATCATTGCATCAAATCAAATCTAATCTTTGCCAAACTCAAGGAGAATATTATGCAATAATAAATCATGACAGATCATATTTAACCCCACCCTCTAATTTCATAGTGATTACAAAATTAAGAAAACAATTATAATATATGAAGTACATTACTAATTACATAAAAACAAAAGGAAAATATAAAACAAACTGATACAAACCTAGAGGAGAAAGAAGAAACGGAACAAAGTGGTAGATTTTTAAGTGGGGAGTTTTCCTACATGTTGCAATGGCCTTAATTGCAGAGAAAGGTTTAAACCCTCCTATCATTGACCTTCTTAACCAAAATTCTCAAAAAAGAAACAGTACTAAAGGCAGTTTCATATTCTCAAACACTTCTACCTTTTGCATAACATTGATTTTTTTTTTTTTTTTAGCTACCAAGCATGGTGCTAAAAAACTTTCAAAAACTACAACATGGCTGTACAAATGAACTACAAGCAGTAGGAAGGGGTAATCACAAATTTAAAAATAGTTGATTTCTAAGGACCATGCTATCAATAACTTATCAAGGAAAACTCATAACAAAATGAATTGCATGGTTAACATTGGGAATAAGGCCAAATCTAACTCTAACCTTGGTCCCATAGGCCATAAATTCAATCATGCAGGCCACACCCTGTAATTGTTGAATCAGATCATATAGCTGATTACGTACATACTTTCAGATCAATCCTCACGTGCTCCAATTATACAAATATAAATAACCATATATCTTAGGCAACAAACTTAAGTGGACCTCGAGGCAGCTTGTACAAAACTTGAAGTCTTGAACTTAAGTCCATTATTAGGACCTAACAGTTGCATCTACCGCAGAAATGCCTATGTTGGATAAGTTTGATTGGATCAATTTCAAGCTTAGTTTTTCTTCCAATTAAACACTAACAATCTATTATTAATCCAATAAGTAAGCATTTCATGCACATGCTGATTTGATTTCAAAAAAAGTTCTAGAGAATTACTACAATAAGTAAACCATTTAGCAAAATATTCCGCATAATATAATCTTTTCAAGGCAGGCATTTTATCAAACACACATCATGCATTATTATTGCAACCACTGCTGCATATAATCTTATCAAAAAACTACCTACAAATACATTCAACTCAAAACCCAACAACTAAATCCTTTGGTAGACTAAGTTCTCCAAATTGCATTTGCTAGTACTTCGAATGAAATTTTTGAGGCTGAAAGTATATAGAACACATACAGCACATTAAAACACACACATAAATGAAGGAGAAAAATCTCATAGATCATTTAATCTAAAAATAAGATGTCAAAATCTCAAACACATAAAAGCAGCAAAAGAAACATCACAAATTTATGCATAAAGCCATGCCTTATATGACTTTTAAATAATCCAAATGCAGCAATATTAGAAGCAATTTTAAGGATTATTCCCTACTCTCAGTGGCTTTTGCAACATAAAAATCACAATCAACACATATACATCTCATAAAGAACAAATAACATATTTAGGGGGAAAAAATATCATATTTAATGCACAAATTTAAAAATAAAGAGGAAAACTTACTGTTAGCAGTCCTAGCGAGTCAGTGGTGGGAGGGTACACGTTGGCAAGAAGCTGGCTTGACAGAGGGGTTGACCTTCTTATTTCTATCTCCCTCTCTCTTTATTTATCTCATTTTGTTCTATGTTTAAAGTTTACTAACGGTTATGGGCTCTCATTTTAAGTTTTTATTTTTATTTTTATTTTTTAAATAAAGTGTGGATCGGTAGGTTTTAATGATTAGGAGTGTAGATATTGAAAAATTCAGGTGCTAAGGAAAAGCAATTGTAGTAAATTATAGACAACAGAAACCGTATTTGGGGAAGGAAAAGTATTCGAAGAGGATAATTAACAATGTTATGCTTAAACTTAGGTATATGGTGTTGCAAAGAAGAAGCGGAACAGAATTCTTTCAAATATCCAAAACAAGCAAAACGCTAAGAAAAAACCAAATTGTAACCGAAAAACCTTTATTGAAACCATAAATAACCGAAATGCCTAGATCAAAACAAAGCAAATACCCAAACTACCAAACATAAATCATAGTTATCGCAAGATTTTGGTTTTTTCTTTTAAAAATTAAAATAAAATCAGAAAACAAAGAAAGGAAAAATAAATAAATAAAAACTCACCCTATAATAGTGTACCGCCGGTTGAGGGAAGCCAGTTTTTTGGTGGTTAAAGTCTGACGGTGTTGCTGACCTAAGATGTCTCCCTATCTCCCCTCATGCCAAACGGTAGGAAAAACAATGGCAAAACCCATCTATTTTTTGAAAGGGTTCAAAGAACAACGGTTGACAATTCAGATTTTAAACAGTTTAAAACAGAAACGTATGTATATTGGAGATTTAATATGATAATTCGTAAACTAAATGCAGTGGTGAGAAGTTTCAGGGAAAAAGACTATTTGATGTAAAAAAAGAGTGCTAACCTTTAAAAAATAATGTTGCAGAGAAGAGATGAGGCAGAGCAGCAAATCATATGGCAGTTGCAGTTAACGATTACATTGTCCTCATTAGCTTGAATATGAATATCAAGATCAAAAACTCAGGTAAATAATTCCTTAATATGCAGTAACACAGAGTTTAACAAAATCTTCACTCTAAACTTCAGATTTGGCTAATAAAATCAATCTGTAAAGAAAAAAGCTTGCTAAAACATGCAAATCAGAATCAATTCAAACACAAATACACTAATTGGACAAAATCTAATACGAAGTATAAGATTAGTAGAAGGGAAATCAAACCATCCTAACCTATCAGTTTGTTCCAGCAACTCTTCTTGGAAGTTACCCAAGTGTTGTAAGTGACAAAGATCTCAACAAATCTGTAATTTCAATAGAATTACAGGGTCAGAATTAAGCTTTCAGATTTAACTATTAAAATCAAGGGTGACACTCCCAATATCTTCAAAACAGAAGGCAAATATGATAAATTAGGTATAAAATATTAAATTATATGAAATAAAATTCTTGGAAAATTAACTTAATAACTAAATAGAATAGACTGAAAATAACATAAGAAAGGCAGAATTATTTAATAATAAACAGATTTTGCAAATTAACAAAACAAAACTCACAACATAATAATAAATGATGCTAAAATACATTCATAACTAATTGTGCATGATGTGTGGAGAGCAAAACTTCATCTTTCTTTGAATTATAAGGTGAAATCCAAAATCAAAACAACCCAAATATACAAATTCGATGTGAGGAGAGGAAGGAAGGAAGGAAGACAAAGAGGCTACCGTTAGAAGTCAAAACTGAAGCTGAAACAGTAGAACAGGAAGATGAAACCGTGAGTGAAACAATAAAACAAAAGCTAAAACCGTGAGAATCAAAAAGTGGGGAAGGGAAAGGGACTAAACCTGAAACAATGAAACAAAATGTGGGATTGGGAGACAGGAAGTTGTAACCGTGAAAAAACATCAGGTTTGACAAAGGAAATTAGTTGAAAAGGCTTTGGGTGTGGGCTTGGGCTTTAATTATAGTGGAATTAAATGTAAAAGAAGTGGACTTTAAAGTAGAGATAGGGCTGGAAATAATTTTATTTTTATTAGGATTTTAAAATTGGTAAAATGTATTTTAAAATTAAATTAAAAATTCAGAAAAGGGGATGGAAATGACGTGACTGCTGACGTGGCTTAATGTGAGCGTAGCAACATTAAATGTTACGCTTCAGCTTTTAATAATATATATAAATATATAGATGACGACAAATATATGGGTAAGGCAAGTTCAAAGATACTACCGAATACTACTCATTGCGTATGCGACATTTTTTTTAAAAAGAAAGTTCCATAATATTTGATTCATATATAATAAATATTCACTTTTTCAAAGTGAATTTCACCATCGCATTCATGATCTAATCACTATTGAAGAGTTTCAATTAGAATAAGATGAGCTTATAGACAAGTATGAGTTGGGGGGATAATAACAAGTTGAAAATTCTTTACATGCAACGTGAAAAATGGATTCCAGCTTACTTGAGAATGACATTTTGTGGTTGGGATGTCAACAACTCCAAGGAGTGAAAGTATGAATAAGTTTTTTAATGATTATGTTTGTTCAAGTACAATAGTAAGTGATGCATCAATATGAAAAGGTCTTATATGTGCAATTATCTTTAGGAGAAATGAGAGGATGTAAAGACAAAAGCTTCAAAAAACCAAATTTGAAAACATGTTACAAGATAGAAGCAAAGGGCGACAAATGCTTATATAAGGAAGTAATTTTTGAAATTTTAAGAAGAGTAATTTTCTAGTAAAAAATACAAGGCATCCAAAGATTGTGAGGAAGGAATGAAGAAAATATATAAGGTGGTCCCTCTTAGAAAAAAAAGAGTCCAATTTATGAAGTTAAAATTGAACTTACAAAAAAGAAAGCTATTTGCACATGTCATATGTTTGGATTTATTGGAATTCTTTCGTGAAGAAATCTCTTGTAAACTTTGTTCCTCCATATTATATTTTAGAAAGATGGATAGTCAATGAGAAAAATTATATTATACATGAGATATTTAGCGATGATATATAGGTAGGGCACAAATTTCTTCCAAATGATGAGAAATAGTTTAGTGCTACAATTTTCTGAAGTTAGAGAGGTGATGTCACAATCAATTGCCAAAAAAGAATAGTATCATAGTGCCAAAAGATAAAAGGCAGAAAGGGTTGCAATAAATTTGGAGTGGCATTCCAGTTACTCAAACCAAAAGATAGATTACCCAGCTGGTCCCAACTATGTGAATAAACTCAATGATTATTAGTAAAAACTTAAGTAGCAGCCTTGAATTAAATTCATCATTCTAAGGATAAAGAGACTTTGTGCAATGACCTAGTTGTTTCGAGACTCTTAAAATACAATTGAAAGTAAAAAAAAAAAAAAACCATCTAGCTCCATGAAAAAAAGAGGGGAGAACTCTTGGTATTTGGGCAACCATTAAAAAACATGTCTTCTCATCTTCTTAATTGGAGAGGAATAGAGCAGAAGGTACAGATGGGTTAGGGTCCCCTCTTTCTTCTTAATACAATTACTCTTACTTATATTTTTTGAAAAAAATGGAGCAGAAGGACCACATCTTTTGTAAGGTAATCCCATCCAATTGATACAGAGTACTTAATTATTAGTTCTTTCTGGGTTTCATTTCTTGAACAGTTAAATTATTCAGCTGGGGCAATTATGTTGTTTGTAAGAGCAATTGACAGTCATTACACAAAATTCAAAATGCAACTTATCAGAATTTTTAAAATTCATGCAAAACAAAGTCAACTCTACAATTTTTGCTAATTGTATCTAGTTTAAAGTTGGGTTGTCAGGTGCTTCATTACCTTCTCTCATTCATGGATGCTCTAACTATATAGAATATCAGTATGTCAGTCAGAAAGCACAATAGTATAACAAAAGCTAGGTGTATTACAATCAATGTGACCAAATGATGTGAATCCATATTAATTTACTGATTAATTGATAAGTAGAAACACAGCCATGTAATCCCTATATGATTAATAAAAAGACATACTAATTTGTGTAATAAGATTGTGAAGTAAAATTGTTTATCCAATAAATTAAATACGTGTATTTAGTCTTTTGGCATAAACAATTACTCAACAATAGCGAGCAACAATTATCAAAAAAAAAAAGAAAAGTGAGCAACAACTCTATTTTTCTATCCAAAAAAGAACGGATAGATTTCCTTAGTTTTTTGTTTTTCCTTTTTCATGTAAACGATGATGTTGAAGAATTTTGTATGGACATTTTAGGAGGAGACATTTTAGGAGAAGACAAGAAGGGCTTTGGTGGAATTTCGATAGATTGAAGGCTACCTTCCAACATCTCCACCACTTTAGTCATTGATGGTCGATCTGTGGGAGCACTTTGAATGCACCACAAACTCACTAATATCATCTTCCATTCCATTTCCTCTACCTCCTCTGCCATTTCAATGTTATTTCCAACATTTTCAACTAGATTTAGTTCCTGATAAATCCAATCCGGAAAATATTTCTCACTAGTATGAGACACTCCTACGTTGAGATTCTTTCTTTTTCCAAGCATTTCAAGAACCAACATTCCATAGCTATAGACATTAGCCTTGTAAGAGACTCCTCCAAAGCCTCGACTAAAAACCTCTGGTGCAATATACCCTATAGTTCCTCTAGTACCAAGCATGGATACAATACTATCTTTCCTTTGGCATAGTCTTGCAAGTCCAAAATCAGATATTTTTGGACAAAGATCTTCATCCAAAAGAATGTTCTGAGGTTTTATGTCAAAATGCAAAATCCTTATGCTACAACCACGGTGTAGGTACTCTAATCCTCGAGCAACGCCAACTGCAATTTGGAAGAGTGCTTCCCTATCCAATTGACAATTTGTTCCTGAAGGCCCTTGGTTGTTTATGAACTTATCTAGAGATCCCTTGGGCATAAATTCATAGACTAAAGCTCTTTTAGTTGTCCCATAACAATAACCCAAAAGAGTGACTATGTTAACATGAGAAGTTCTACTAATGCTAGCAACCTCGTTAATGAATTCTTCTCCACTACCTTTTAACTCTTTTATGACTTTCACTGCGACTAGACGGCCATCCAATAGCTTTCCTTTGTATACACTGCCATATCCTCCTTGGCCCAGTTTTTCTTTGAATGAATTGGTCATTTTCTTAATCTCTGAATAACTATATCGCTTAGGTTGAAGTGAACCTTGATTCTTTATGAATGCTTTGGCATATTGATTCTCTGTCGTGTTCTTTTTCGTCATCACGACCATGCTTGATAATTGTTCTCTTTTAAGGTAGCAAATTATCACAGCAGCGAGGACTATGATCCCAATAACACCAGCCGAAGCACCTATATTGAAAGAGTGGAATTTAATCATGTAAATCATTCTAAACAAAAGAAATAGAAAGGTGCTTGCTTCCCATGAAATGGTTCACACTGATTATTATATGACATACCTATTAGAATCTTGAACTTTGGTGTCTGCGTGAAGGATAATCCTGTAAAACCTGCATTGTTTTAGTATGAGCATTTGTTTAATTGGAAGATAATGTCATATATATTAAACCAATTGAGGGTTCAAGGCACATGTAGGTTAATTAATTACATTCCTATTAATTGATGGCTTAAGAAGAATTAAGCACATATATAAAGTTTCAAGTTTAGAAATTGTTGAGTCGTTAATTGCATTCCTATTATTTTTTAAAGATGGTTGGAAAAGAATTTGAAACAAACTTGATAAACTCATCTACCATTGAAAGGTGAGGAAGGATTATATTTAAAAAGGTTCGATTATAAATTTTGTAATTTTGATATATTTTTAATTCAATCCTTTAACTTTTTTTTTAATTTTTTTATTTCAGTTATTTAACTTCCTTTTGTTCCAATGTAATTCTTTTGTCTAATCTGCACCATTAAGTCCATCAAAACCACAACGTTTTGAAAAGTGAAAAAATACAAAAGCTTACAGCAAAATTAAATAAAATTAGATAGAATAACCCAAAACAAATTAAAGTTAAAGAATGCTTAAAGGTACAACCGTAAAAGACCTAATGAACAAAAGGACGGCCTTTTGTGAAGAAAAAGAAAATCATATTTATACTTTTTTTTTAGAGAGTTTTAATCATATTTATACGTTAAAAGATGTGTATGTAGATGTCAATTTTCTTTATATATAATAACGTAAACTAGACTAACATTCTTTAAGGTTTATTGAACCAATACTCCCCTAAAAGTTTGTATAAATAACACTCTATTTTTTTAGATTTCTATAAATAGACACATAAGTCCATGATTGACTTTTTTAAAGGAATATTCTATTTCCAGAACAAGATTCCTACCTAAACTATGGACATTGGCAAATTGATATTCTTCTCCCTTAAGGAAGGAACAATGTAATAGGGTGTAAATTTATCTATTGTGTTTATAGGAACCTCAAATGGAGAATATAATTTATACAATAATCTAGGAGAAGTTTCATTTAAACTTCAAAAGAGATACCAAGAGTTTTGTAGTTCAATTGGTTTATACTTTTTAGGGTGTCTATAACATCTAGAGTTCAAATCCCTCTATTCTATTGGAAGTAAAAAATCAATTACTCTAAGATTCAAATCCCTCTACTCCAACTATCAAATTATTTATTTAAAAATTTACATTTTAGAAGTATGGAAGCTAGCAAAGTCATGAGTCAATGATGAACATATAATATAGGTGGAATTCATAAATAAATAAAAAATTACTAACGAATGGTTAACTTTCTTGTTAATAGTATAATATAAAGACCAATCTTGAGGCATTTTGTAATCTAAATAATAAGAATAAAAATCAATATTAAATTTCCATCTCAAAATGGTGAAAAAAAGACCCAAACATGCAATCAAATAGCTAATTAATTAAAGCCCATAAAAAAAAGCTAATTAATTAGTTATCAATTGAAGGCTTTAAGTGTTGTAACTCCAATTTATAATATGAATACTTAAAAGCTAATAAATAATAGAGAAGGTGACCAAAATTAGAAAATGAAGTATAAAGAGAGGTTTGATACAAAATGTAAATGGTAAATTCTACTTTTCTTCCTTGAATTGGTAAATTGTGAGGTGAGTTACCCTATTTCCCAAAATAATAACACTGATGCAAAAGTGGTAAAACAGTGGTCATGAAGCCCATCAGAGAGCTGCCTAAATTAGGGACAAAATAGTAGACTACCTTAAAACAATGCAAAATGAACAAAATAGCTAAAGCTCCAAACTTTAAGAGTAAAAAAAAAATACAAAAAAGTTATTTCTCATCAATTAATGACAACTTGTTGAAGGAACTTAATTACCTGGCTTAGCTTCTGGTTCAACTCCTGGCTTAGCTTCTGGTTCAACACCTGGTTTAGATTGCGAGTGATCGCACGTTACTTGATTCAATTTGAGGTCAAAACCGCAAACTCCATTGGATTTGGTGCAGTTGTTACATGCTGAAGAATCCACCAATTTCACATCAAATCCTTCTTTCATAGATTGCTCCAATTTTGACCAATCCAATGTGTCCAAGGACTGACTGTACCGAACTGGAATAATCACACTTGTTTCACAATTCTCATCAGGACCAAGAGCTCCCGGTTTCATGTGCACATCAAACAATGACCCAGTAGTTGTGGAGCAAGTGAGTTGCCTAGGGTGAGCTATCGAAGACAAAGCACAACCATAAGTTAGTCTAAGATTCTGAAAATTACCATTACCAAAATCAAAGAGTGTGGGATCCAAGGTAGTGTTTGTGAACTTTGGTGAACAAAAACCAGTCCAGTAGTCCTCCCTCGTAATTGTGAGTATCTGGTCACTGAGATTCACATCTAACACACGGTAAGTCACGTTCATAATCTCCATGGTAGTAACGTTTTCCTTGCAGTTGAGCTTCAGTCCTGGATAGCCACAACCAGCATAGTTTTCTCCCCAGAAAGGAAAACCAATGTTGCGGATGTTTCCACAAGAGAAAATGTTTTTGCTACAGTTTGAGTATGAATCATCTTTGCAAAGAGATAGATGAATGCTATTGATGAAGATGAAGAATATGAAAAATGAATAAACAAGAGAATTAGGAGAAGATGAGAGAAGCCAGGAATTCATTTCCTGAGAAGGGTCATGGCCCTTCGTGCGAGCAGTAATGGTTGGGTTGAAGGAAAAAAAAAATTAGGATTATAGATTGTGGTGAAGAAAGCTATAGGAAAGTGCAGTGGTGGGACTTTCAGAAATTTTATTGACTTAGTAATGTCATGAATACTATTTTAATTTGTAGACCCACTCAACCTATTTTAGTAGAGTCATGTGATCATGTGATGAATATTACAAATTTAATTGTATAAACTTTACAATTGACACGGTACTAATCACAAAAATTAATTGAAATATTAATTTATTACGTTATATAAAGAGAATTAATCATATTTTTTTGTCCTTTTAAACTTTTTGTAATAAAATTATTAAATTAGTAGTAAGTTTAAAATTTTTCATTTTTTTCAAACATATATATAGTATGATTAATGATGGGTTATCATAGCTACCTGTGAGTCAACAAACAAAGCCTTTCATCAACTTGTATTCCACGCCCCAAAAATTTGACTCTTTCAAAGTGTCAAATGTTATATGCTAGCCAGCTAGCACCCTCCTCCCTTTTTTCTTTTTCTTTTTTGATACCATTCCAGAAAAAAGGAAACATTACAAGAGGTTCGGATTTACAGAACAGCAGTTGATTGGCATTTTCGTTGCCAATTCAGCTAGAGAAAAAACACTACTAGCTACAACTCTTGGGACAAAACACAGAGTGATATACAAAATCAGCAGCTAAAAGATGAGACCAATCAGACATGAGGCTCTTCTCTTGCCAACTATAGGTGATTTGGCTGTTATTGACATGCACAGCCCTCCTACAATCACTGAGAAACAAAACGTGCTTAAAACCCAAGTCCCTAGCCTTGATTGCTGCCTCCAGCATTGCTCCCTGGATGATGACTGGAATAGGTTGATCTGTACAGCTAGATATACCTTGTAGAATGGGGTTTCCATGAGTAGTCTTGGCTTCATAAGCATACCCGGCTCTGTTCATTTTCTTTAGTCTAGCACCAGCAACTTTGACAATGAGCTGCCAAGGGCCCAAAGGAATTTGAACCCTCCTCCCTAATTCTTCTTGGATTTAGGAATATTGTGAATTTTTATTGTATCTCTAATTTTATTTTATTTTATTTTTGTATAGAATTTCAAAAAATGTTACATTTACAACATTTTTATAATATTTTCATAACAAATTTTAAATGGTAAGACAATTCACCAAATTTTTTTTTTATTTTTTTATTTTTTTATTTTAAGCTTTTAATTAATCTGCTTAATAAGAATGAGTTAAATGACTTAGGCTTATTAAGGAGATTCTAAGAGCATTCCTATCAGGTGTTCTATAAAAATGTCATTTCGACACATCAAAAATACTACTTTATTATTTTAACACACTATTTTACAATTCATCATATATCACATCTTCTATTCTTCAATTCTATACATTAAAATAATATATACAAATATTAAAATAATATTAAAAAAACCAACAATATATAAAAATACAAAATAAAAAAACCCACCACCCCCACCACAACCTACAGCCAACCCCCACTACCAACACCCATCAATGCCCCACATCCCACCCACCACCAAATTCGCCCATCAGAACTCGATAAGTTGAGATGCTAGACAATGCAAATCCAATAAGCTGAGATGCTAGACGAAATAGTAATACTTTGCTCTAAGATGAACTAAACCGAACCAGGTAGCTTCGGTGTATGAGATAGAACAGAGAGGAGAGAGCGAAAAAACAGGAAAAAAAAATGGTGAAAGAGATTTTATAGATTAGTGAACATGGAATTTGTGAGATAGTAGAGATGAAATTAGTGGTGGCTCATGAACGGGAAAAGAAGAGAGCAAGATGGAAGAGGGGAGAACAAAAGAGTATGTGAGAATAAAAAGGGTGAAGTAGTGAAGGTGTGACTCAAAGTGAAGATAAGAAGAGATATTTTATTTGAGATGAGAGAGAAAGATTAATAAAAAATAATAAAAACCAAATGGCATTTCCTTCAATACCATTCGAAAGATGAGATTTTACTATAGCAAATACCAAAACTTTTTGGCATTTAACACACATCATGATAGTCTATTTTTGGTATTTGGTGTGCCAAATGCCAAATATTTGGCATTTGGCACACTTGATGGAAATGCTCTAATTCTATTGACTTGGTCTTATCTATGTAGAACTGTAGATTGAACTTTTACTGTAAAAAGAGTGTATTAATTCAAAAGAATAGAGATCAAGAAGTTTGTGACTTGAGAGACCTTGTATCGACAGCTTCCAATTCACTAGCAGATCATTAAACATCAAAAAAAAAATTTCTGGGTTAGGAGCAAATCCTTTCACACTTGGTATACCTTCTTGAAGTAATTATATGTTTTAACAACAGAAGCTGAGTGGTGTGTTGGGGTGATGGTAAGGAGATACTTAATTTGTCAAGGTCAAAGCAATCACAAACAATTGAAATTGGTTTGACCTTGACAAATTAAGTGCTCAATTTCTGGATGGTAATTGTTTTGAATGAGAATGGGTTGGAGTTTGAAGGTCATTTTATATTTACTTATCAAGCCCGGTACCCCTTTTTTTTTTTTTTTTTTTTGTTGTTGTTGTTGTTGTTGTAGTTACTTGGACGGACCTTGAAAAATTGAGTGCCCAATTAGCTCAATTGTGGCCCAAATAGATTGAAACTGGACATTTCTCATTCAAAGCCCATACTGTGTAAATCTGGGCCATAATTGGGGAAATTCATTCCATGAAGAGAGAGTGGGAATATGACCGCAAGCTTAAATGCTCAAATTAGGGTCGTGAGTCCAATCAATGGGAAATTATTATGTACTTTCGGAGTACCATAAATGTATACTCCCTCCCCTCACATAAATGATGGGTCCCACTAATTTATGTGAGAGGGAGAGTACATATTTATGGTACTCTGGGAGTACCTAATAATTTTCCCCAATCAATAATGTAGAATAAAAAATAAATAAAAAATCATGACTGAACATAAACTCATGTGTGTAAATATAGTGAACAGATAATTTAACACTAAGATTTTCAAAATTTTGAATATATAGATTATCAATTTATCCATGATTGCTGGCTTTTATGACTCCACTTTAAATCATATGTCATTCTTGTACTTACAAGATGTTCAATTTTTCTTTCTCAAAAAAGAAAAAAGACATTAAATTTTTAGTTATTCTGAAGTGGACTGAATGGACTAAAATGGACTTTTCTTTTTTGAGAAATAAATAGACACACAAGGGAGAGGAAAAGAGATTCTAACACAAAGGCACACCACAACTCCACTGAAAAACCATGGTGACTAAAATGGACTTAGTGGATTGAAGTGGACCGAAATAAACCAAATAAACCAAAATGCTACACTAATGTAACTCAACATGAGTATAACAATAATAAATACTACGCTTAAGTTTTTACATATTACTAGCCGTAGACTCATGCAATACATGAGAATATAAATATTATGTAATAATGTGTAATATATAGAAAGTAACCATTACTTTAAGTATTGTCTATTTAAAAAAAAAAAATTTTACAAGTATTTTTTTTAATCTTTTTATCTCTATAAATATATCATTTTATTATTTTTTGTGTGTTTGATTAATATTTTTTAAAGGTGAACTATATTCTTCTAACTTCTATTGTTATGTATTATATTTGTCTATTATACAACTAAACTTTATAAGTTTCAAATTTATTATTCAAATTTCTCATCTCTTAAGGAATAAGGAATATTTTTTTTTTATGAGGAATAAAGAAATTATCATAATAATCAAAACTTATCATAAAATTACAATGTTATCTTAGCCAAAATTAAAATGAAACTAAAGGAATAAAAAATAAATTTGATAATAATTTATTACTCAAACAATTGGTAGGCATATTCAAATTCCTATTTCCAAAAGAAATTAAGTATTAATCCAAACCAAAATTCAACCAAAGCTATAAAAGGGAAAGAGAAGACTTTCTAATGGTAAATTAGGAAAGAAAAAAAACACACACACACACACACACAATACCAAAGCACATATTAAAAAAAAATCATCAACCTTAATTAGTAATTAGAGGTATAAGAAAGAACAAAAATCCAGAGAGAGAGAGAGAGAGAGAGAGAGAGAGAGAGAGAGTACTCATAGTTTTGTGGGAGAAAAAATATGGATTGAATAAGGAAAATGATATCAAATTTATACAAAATGAAATTGGAAGAAAAAGAGTCAAAATATAAAAAAGAGGAAGAAAGTGTAACAATAAAGTTAAGAGTAGTGGGGAGATAGAGAGACAAAAAAGAAGGGAAAATGTTAGAAAAAATGTAACTATAGGTGTGAATTAATAGGGAGAAGAATTTATATATATATATATATATATATATTTGAGAATAGGGAGGAAAAAAAAAGTTTAAATAGAGAAAAGAAAATATATGAAATAAGTGAATGACACGGCTGCTGATGTGATTCAACAGAAGCGTAGTAACAATAAATATTGTACTTTAACTTTTAGATATATATATATATATATATAGATGTTCACTACATATACTCAAGTGTAAATAATAATAGCCCAGAACCTTGTAATTTAATTAGCATGTCTTTGTCAAGGGCTTTATAGCTGAATTGGTACCTCTCCATACACAAATTGTTTGGGGGTTTATGGGGGAAAGGGTTCGAACTACAAGGTTAGCAACTTGTTGTAATTATTTCTCCAAAAAAAAAAAAAAAAAGCATGTCTTCGTATACAAAGTGATTAGGGTTTAGAGCGAATGGTTTGAGCTCGGGTTAGTACCATAGCATTTTTGAAAAAAAAAAAAAAAAACCTTAAGCCAAGAATGGCATATGCTTTTAAGTCCAGTCGAAAAAGCTAGAGTCCTAGTCTCACAACAGGGTAAAGCCCACAATAACTGCCACGTGGCAAGACACCAAAGAATTGAACAAGGAAACGGCAACGGCCTACTAGAGCCACTAGTCCAATTACCTGTAATCTGAACCTCTTCTTCTTCGACACCAAAAGCCTCTCTCTTCCAATGGCCACGTTTTGTTTCTGGATTTCACTACTCAATCATATACTTCTCCAACTCTAATCTCTAAAGCTCAAAACAGAGCAACTTAAACTAAACAGGTTAAACATACCAACCATGTCTTTAGCTCCAAGTAGTCACCTTTCTCTCTACTCTTCACCACCATTGTCAAGAACTATCCAAACCAAGCAAACCCAACTTCTGTTTTGTCAAACCAACCATTTTTCATTCAAGAAACACTCATTTCTGAGCGCCTCAAACTGTTTCTCACATACCCTTTGGCTGAAACCATCGGTTTTGATAGTAAAAGCATCTGAAACTGAGTCCCAGATATCAGAACAGGAGAGTGGAAGTGAAGGAGGGGATGGAGATCAAGAACAGTATGAAGAGTATGAGGTGGAATTGGTGCAGCCATATGGGCTGAAATTTGTCAAGGGCCCAGATGGTGGGACTTACATAGATGCGATTGGGCAGGGTGGATCGGCTGACAAGACTGGGAAGTTCACTGTGGGGGATAAAGTACTTGCCACCAGGTTTTCTTTGCTCTTTTTTTTATATATATATTTACTTTCTCATTTCTTTGATGAGTTTGTTTTTGTTGTCAAGGATAATAAAAGTGCATGGATATTGCATAAATTGGTAATTCAATTGAATAGGCATACTTAATTTATTTGCTCAATGTAATTGTTTATGGGGTGGCTTGGTCAATATGAGGAGGTTTTAATATTAAATTTTCCGTTTTCTTTGTTTATTTGTGGAGAATTTATCTGTTGTTAGTCTTCAGAATAGGCACAAGGTGTACATTAAAATTCTCTAATATGAAATGAGAGGACAGGCAAGGCAGGCCACCGTGACTTAGCCTATGTGGGACAAAATGTTGGGTGATATCGAAAGGAAGTTGTCTTGGACGGGCTAATCATGTGCAAAGAAGACTAAGTTGTGACAGCACCAATTACAAGTTGAAGGTGCTACAAGGACTGGAAAAATGAGTCCTGCTAATCATCTTGGACAAAGGCAGCGAGACAATAAGCTAATGTTTAAATAAAGGTGTCCCTTGATTGAGCTAAATGGTATATGATTATGTTACCAAATCCGACTCATCTGAGTATGAGTGTGAACGATGGTTTATGTCTTGTTTTTATTGATAATGCTTTTAATTGGAATGTTGTGCTCAAGCTTGTCACCGGTTCAGCAGATTTAGGCAAAACCAAGTTGTTGATTGGCAAGATATCGTTTTATAGGTTTATCTATGTCTACTTAATTTTCCTAAATCTAAGAAAATTCTGTGACTTCTATTTTATTGTTGACAAAGTCGTGATTGAAATGTGACTAAGGAATTGTAACTGTATCCAGTGCAATGTTTGGGACAGACATATGGCCTGCAGCTGAATATGGAAGGACAATGTACACCATTCGCCAAAGAATCGGGCCATTGCTCATGAGAATGCAGAAGAGATATGGTTAGTTCATAGCCCATTATCACAGGATAAAACAACTGAGCTCACGCTGATGTCAATCATGTTAAATTAATATGACAATTTGCCAATATTTTCAGGCTAATATATCTCTCCAATTCATAATTTCAATGACCTCATAATTTTGCATCATGATTAAAGGCTGTAAATTTAAATGTTTATCAGGGAAGCTAGAGCAGAGAGGTGAATTAAGTGAAAGGGAAATTATCAGAGCTGAGAGGAATTCTGGAGTAATAAGTAACAAAGTGAGGGAAATTCAGGTATGTATGTCATTTTAAAAATGACAATTAATATCTAGCTAAAATTGCATGCCTGTAAACCTTAATCATCTATGCTTCCTCTATCAACAAGAATCATATTCCCTCTTCACTAAAACATAATATAACATGGTGTCTGAGTTATTACAATTGGTTTCAGTTGCAAAATGCCCTGAGGAAAAGAGAACAAAAAGAGAGCAGGGAAAAGGATCTTCGTGAAGGACTACAACTTTACAAGTAAGACTTGCCAGTGTGATATTTTCCTAAGCTTGCTTTGTTTTTCAGTGGTTCTCTAAGCTAGTGACTCTGAAATTTTGTATTCTATTAACGGGATTGGTGGCATCTTTTATCCCAAAATCTAGAAGTTACAGTTGCTACTTAATAAAATTTTTCATGCTAAGGATTTCACTTCCTAACTTTTGGGCCCTATATGGCATATGAGAACTTAGGATTATGTCTTTTCCCCTAAACAAAAATTTCAGTAATAGCCTTATAAGGACCTGAGATGCCTTTTAGGGGCTATCTGATCTTTCACATATAGAATATACTGATTTTTGCCTCTGCAGGTAAATTTAGAATCCATATCTTGCTCTCTTCTTTCATTCATTCACTCTCTTTATTTCCTTTTCCTATTTTTCATTTTGTATTTTTCTTTTTGGTTAATCATGAAGGAATGCCAAATATGAGGAAGCATTAGAAAGGTTTGAGTCTGTGTTGGGATCAAAACCAGATCCAGATGAAGCTTCAGTTGCAAGTTACAATGTTGCGTGTTGTTATTCTAAGCTTAATCAGGTAACTGCTCTTGTTAGCATGTACATAAAAACATTGTTACCACTGATTAGAAATGCATTTTCTTTTACTATATTTGTTCTTGGTGGTGTTCATATCATTAGACCTGGCAAACTTGGACCTAGCAGGCTAGTGCACCAATTTGCTGGGTTTTATGTTCTATAGGTAGAGATCAATGTGACTATAACAGCAAAGTCTCATGACCTGACCTGATATAAAACATGGCAAACCAAAATCCCTCAAGCTATTCTACATTGCTCCAATTGACAGCTTTCTCAGTATGTTGTCTCTAATTTCTATCCTAGCTCAATTGCCCAACCAGGAACAACATTTCATCTGAGTGACTTATGTGAGGTTTTGCTACTTATATGGATTATGGCATTTGATGAAGGATACAAACTTATTTACTAAAAACCATCCTCATTTACCAAAAACCTGTCATTTTATGTATCTATTTTTATGAACTATACTATTTTGAACAGATACAAGCTGGCCTCTCTGCGCTTGAAGATGCCTTGCAAGTAGGATTTGAAGACTTCAAGGTAATGAACCAATGATAAAAGAGTTGTGCTTTTCTTAAACACTATAATCTGCAAGCTGTCTGAAATTGTTGCTACTCTTAACAGAGAATCCGAACAGATCCTGACCTTGCCAATATCAGAGCGTCGGAGGGTTTTGAGCCTTTAATGAAAAGATTTGATGAGTCATTTATCAACGAAAATGCCATCAATGCCATTAAATCTTTATTTGGCATATTCAACAAGAAATAGAGCCTTGATTTGATTTGGTTGCAAATAGGAGTCAAGTTCTCAATTGCATGTGAGCTTACAACAAAGCCAATGGAAGCGTTGACTTAGCCATGTTTCCAACAATCAGTTTCTTCTATGTGAATTTTTTGCATATTGTTAGTTCAATGTGATTTTTTAAGGACTGTTGCTTATCCAAATTTTCTCTCCAATCAGAATATGTTAAGATGATTCTTTGGATCCCAGTTAATTCCTAAATTCCGGTCACTATGGATTGATTGTCCCAACCTAACTAACTGGTAGAGAATAGACACACATGCTCAGACATTCTTGCGTCCAATCATGGTTCCTGTAAGGGCAATTTTTGGGGCCCAGGCCTAGCAAGTAAGTGGTTTTGGCCCAAAAGACCTTAGACAATAAATTTGTGTAGAGAGCGGGTTACAGAACTAGAGCTAAACGAAGTGAACGTTAATTAGTTATATGCCATGCAACAGTCTGAACGTAAGAATATTTCATTTATGTTCACAGAATACCGGTCCGAGGAGTCGTATGAGTGCACCTCTTGCTCTGATTAAAAATTACAGAATTCTTTAATATCTCTCTCTCTCTTTTTTCCTTCTAAATTTTCCGATCCCTTCTTCATGGGGATTTCCTTCTCTTATATAGCCTCCTTAAATTGATAAGAGTCTTACACTTGTTAACCATCTGGACCTTTACTTGAATGCCTGTCCCATCGGACATCCACCTTATTTTTCTGTGAGTTGCACTGGCCAATATAACACTGTTCGCCTGTCTTCTCCACATTAATGCGGCTGAAAAAGTAGCTTCCTTGCATTTAATGCGGCAGTTGTGGCTTCTCCCTGGACGTCTTACATTTTCCTCTTTCCCGCTGTGCGAGGCTCATCCTACTACCCACGTTTGTCTGGGATGGCTCTTCACTGTGGAGGGGGCGCACATTGGGCCCGTATTTGTGTGTCCGAGGAGACATTCCTCCTCGGACATCTTTTTAAATAAACTGGGCTCAACAGGATTGTGCTAGAAGTCTTTTGGTCCCCCTTTCCCCTTTTGGTCATGGTTGGGCTCCGTGCGGGGCCCAAGGCCCATTGTTGATTTTGGGAATTTTACCCCTACAATTCCAAATAATTTTCTTGTTGCCAGATTTTGAGAAGCAAGGGGCAGCTAGCTCTCAAAGAATTGTTTTCTGTTTTTCTTTGTTATTGTGTTTATATGGCGAAACATGACTTGAAAGTGGATGGCAATGACTGCAATTGTCTAAAGATTTTAGTATGGTGTTCAGTTGCTCACTTTCTAAACCCAAGAGCAAAGATTCAAGGGTTGAGCCCTCATAAATTTAAATATTACTAATATATTTGTGATAATTAATAATAAAAAAAACAATATATATAATTAAAACAGGTCCACTTTTCTGTACTACCAAAAATACCTATTATCTAATTAGAAATGACTTATTAATAAAACAAATTAAGCTTATAGAGGTAAAATATTAAATAATTCAAATTCAATAAACATGTACAAATAAAATCCAAAAAAGATAATAATTAATGAGTAATGATTCTTCTTCTTTTATATATATATAAACAAAATATATGATCATTGTGTGTCTTAAGAAAATAACAATTATGACAAATGGAACTAGTGGGGAAAAGTGAAAAAAAAGTGGGAAAAATATGAGGTCTTAAAAAACTGTACATAAAAGTTAAAAGCTGATGCCAAACTGAAATGTTCTTCTTTAGAGTTGTTGTATCAACTCAAATTTTTTTTTTTTTTTTTTTTTTTTTTTTGGGGGGGGGGGGGAGGGGGAAGGGGACGCATATAAGATGGCGGTAAGATAGGATTGTTACACTTTTTTTTAAATGTAAATATTCATCAAGAAAAAAAGAAAAAAAAGCATCAAGATGTTTCTAAGCTCAAGTGAACACTGAACACCAAGTTATCTTCCCCTCTATCATGCAATACTGATATAATTTATCATGTAAGTTTTTACCTATTTTGTTTTTACATGTATAATGGTAATGATTCTGTGATTTAACATTTTAGATATGGTGGTGGTGGTGGTGGGGAATGGACAAACATTATTTTATTTTCCCTAGAAGCATAAAATAAAAAAGTAAAGAGATTTCAAATATTCCGAGCAAAAAAAAAAAGTTGAAGAGATTTCAAATAAATAAATGAAGGATACATTATTTCCAGAAATGGAAATTTATGTCTATCTTTATGTCTATCAGTAAGAGATTTATTAAAAAGAAACAATCAGTACAAGCCCTACATCAAAACAGACAGGCCAAACTACAAAACAGTATAGAAGGAACCCATAGTGAACAATTAAACTATACATGTCCTGACCACAACTCAAAGATATAGAATCCTACACAATTCAACTCATGAAACAGAGCGAAACAGAGCACTGCGTGGTTAACAATGCTGAATCAGTAACATACTTAAGGATATGAACCCTTAAATGAGTTGTCAAATATAGATCTTATTACCATTTAAAATTTTCAATTTCTAAAAATTTATTGTTCAAGATTTACAATCAGTACAAAACTTTAGCAAAGAACATATACTGTTCATTAAGTTCAAAGTTGCTGCAGCACTTGTTGGGCTGTACTAGAGGGACCAATCACCATTGTTTTTTGGATGAATCTGTATACTTTCATTGATGAGAAACAGAAATTACACAACAGGCCAATATAGACCAAACACAGGAACAACAAAGCTAATTAGCCCTGACACAGCAAAACAACTCCTGTACTGTACAGCCACCCCTACTAATTGAAACAAAAAGGAAAAACAAATGCCAATGACAAAGACCATTACATCACTACAAAGAACCTAATGTACACGTAGAGCATTTGATGAGAGTCTTCTGGTCATCAATTACAGCAAACCATAGCATTCTACACTCCATTGTATCTTCAGCCAATGTAATTAGAATTGTGAAAAGTTAGAAGCTTTGCTTCACAAGGTCATGAGTCTATGTCAATGGGTAATCATTAAAACTGTAAAAGTTTGGTTAGCTAGTTTCATGTTAAACATTCAAAAGCCACTAAGTTGCTACTAATCATTCACATGGCTTATCGTCATCTGAAAGTTTCTGACGCTTATTTGGGACAATATCATCCATTTGCATCATTGGTGCAGGATAATTGTTGCTGCAGAAATTTAATTGCAATTCAGCATTTGTACTGTCAAAATCTTTTTGGTATTGACCCAATTCATTTGCAGAAAATTTCGAATGCACATATCCACTTGATTCATTTGGAAAAGGAGGCATACCAAGATTTGGTCCAATCATCTGAGGAGGAGTTCCATAATTGCCAACCACTGCTTGCGACTCATTAGGGAAGTGCACCATATTATTAGCAGATCCACTTGATTCATTTCGAAAAGAAGGCATACCAGGAATTGGTTTAACCATTGCAGGAGTTTTGTACTTGCCAACCACTGCTTGCGACTCATTAGTGAAGTGGAACATGTTATTAGCAGATCCACTTGATTCATTTCGAAAAGAAGGCATACCAAGAATTGGTTTAACCATTGCAGGAGGAATTCCATAATTGCCAACCACTGCTTGTGACTCATTAAGGAAATGGACTTTGTTATTAACAAATCCACTTAAATCACTTCGAAAATAACGCATACCAGGAATTGGTTTAACCACTGCAGGGGGAGTTTCGTACTTGCCAACCACTGTTTGCAACTCATTAGGGAGGCTAACCATATTATTAGCATATCCACTTGAATCATTTTGAAAATAATGCATACCAGGAATTGGTTCAATTATCTGAGGAGTTCCATAATCGCTAGCCACTGGATGAAACTGATCCGGGAACCTGCTAGCCATATGAGAAAATGCAGGTACATTTTGGTGGGACTGATTCATATAATCCTCGACTATTACAGTTGTTGGATCAACTTTTGGCATTGGCTGATTTCTAGCATTTCTGTCACCATGATGCAAAGATGTGGAACAAGTCTTCTCTTTTTTTCCTTTTCCTTTGACCAGAGAACAAGACTTATCTTGAGTATTAGTTTTGATGTTGTTATAGATCCTGCATAGAACCCACTCATCCAACTGGATGACACAAAATTCAATGATAGTTAGATCAACAATAGATGACAACAATGATATTGAAAAACAAAATACACAAGCTCAAAGAAAATTCAAATTACATCTTAATAATAAAAAAGCTAAAACAAAAGGATAAAATCTACTTACCCCCATATCATTTTCATCCCTTCTAGTTACAGGAGGATGATTAAGTCTATATTCATGCATGATCCAATTGGTCTTGACACCATTTGGAGCTTTTCCTCTATGGAAAACAAGCACCTTCTTATACCCAACTATAGTTCCCTTGGATTCGATTTTTATGTCAGCTCTAGAGCGTTTCCAATATCCATCACCTGCCTCTCTATATGGACATGTTCTTTTTTTATACTCTAGTTTCCTTGGAGTAAAAAAGTACCATTCCTCTTTTCCATCATATTTCTTGTTGGCTTCTGTTAATCATCCAAAATGTTACATTTATACACTCGTATGAAAAAATTGCACTCAAAAAACTTAAAAAGTAAAAACTTCTTTATACGTGTTGTTCTACACCAAGCATACTGTACTATCACTTCACCAATATTAAAACAAAAATCGATTATTGTGATGCACCGTGCACATTAGTTTCCACTTGAGTGATTCATCACAATTGTTTGAAGTATATAAACTGTGGAGTAATTTTGAAAGGATGTTGCAAAAGAATTAAAGAACATGATTTACTTATAAGATGAGGTTATAATGTGGGAAAAGGATCATATTTAAATTAAGTGAAGTTCTAAAAAGAGAAGAAGAAAAACAGAGATGTTACACTCAAAAGCCTAAGAAAGATTGTGTAGCATATCAGTTCTGAGTAAAACATGCACATATAGTCTTATATAAACTAGTGACTACAGAATATGGAAAACCCATGATTCTTTCATTCAGATTAATAAACAATTTAGCAAAAGAAACTCTGAAAGTCTGAAACTTTAACCTCATGCAAGAAAAATAAAAGAAAAATAAAAAGAAACCCAGTTAAACATAATGTATGTTTAAGACTACATAATATGGGATGCCAATGATTCTACGAAAATTTAACACCATGCAATATATAGAATCAAATAGACTCATGATTTGGAAAGAACAAGTCTTAATCAACTCAAAAGAATTAAAGAAAACTAAAAAGAAATATGTTTCAAGAAGAACCTGCAAGTGACTCGGGGTTGTGTTTGTACAGATCAACATCCACAATCTGATTCCATGGCAGGTGTTTCTTCAAGACCTTCCTGATCAAATAACGCATGATGAGGTCATAGTCAGTGGGTTCGAACCTATACCCCGTTGGTGGATCCTTATGTTCAAAGCTGAGGTAGCTCTTCTTTTGTTCCTCACCAAACTGCTTCATCAAATCATTGAGGATTCTGTGTAAAGCCACTGAATCCACCTCTTTTGAAGATTGGTTCTCCTCTTCCTTTTGCTCTTCTTGGTCTGGTTCTTCCTCCTCATTATCAGAATGATCAGCCACACTCGGTGATGAACGTGAACTTGTGTTGCTCCTTGGTGTGTTCAGGGCTTGTAGTGATTGGGTTATCACGTTGGGAATCACTTGGTTAGTGACACCAGAAGCCATAATACTCGGCTTGTCTTGCTTAGATTCCATATTATTCTCTGATTTGCTACGTACAAACTTGACTTTGAAACTGTGTCTTTTTATCTCACTATTATATATATGTAAGATTCAAAGAATTCTACCAAGAATCAATCTTGAAATGATAAGTAACAGAAAATAGAAAGACCAAATAACAGATATTTCCATTTTTTATATATGTTATTGAGATAATCAAAAATATGCCTAACTGTATTTTACAGGTACATTATTTTTTTTAAAGGTAATACTTTATTTTAAGGGTAATAGTATTATTTTTTAAGGGTAGTACTAGGGATATTATAAATTGTGCTATATATGGCTTACAAATTAATGTGACACTAATCATATAAAAAAATTCAAATATTTATTAATTATGTTATTGAAGTAAAACTAATAATCATATTCATTGACTAGTGGCGGCTCTAGGAATTTTTCTAAGGTGGTTATTCAAAAACTTAAAAATTATACAAAATCAAATAAAAAGAGAACTTTATACATTGACGACAAAAAAACAAAAACAAAAAAAAACAAAACACATGCAAATACATAAAGTCATTCAATTTCTTTCTACGAATTTTCTTATTTTGAAATTGTTACGTGATAGTCTCATTATGATCAATGTTGCAGACTATATCTCTATCAAAATTTTAGTTCAATAGAATTTTTCTTGAGCCTTTTCTTTTTTTTTAAATCCCAATATATTGTTAAGTAGACCAAAATTTAAAGACAATTTGGCTTTAAACTTAGTTGCAGGATAAGGTTACAACTGTCACTAAACAAATTAACATGGTTACTGTGGGGCCAGAGAACTTATGACCCGGCCCACTTTCCACTAGGGCCTAGGGCCCGTGCCGTGGAGAGTATTTGCCGAGGACAAATGGTGAAAGACCAAATAGCCTAGAGACGCAGCCGAGGATGACCCTGTCCTCGGCATCCCAAGACTTCAAAGGGAAGAGCGACATCTCATCAAAGGTTGCCTCCAAAATGCCCCCAGAAGAAGAGGCGAGTAGAATGGGGCCCACATGGGGGTATGGAGTGGGGGTGGTTCAAGGTAAATACGTCACCTCCGCATTGAATGCGCTCACAAACGTCCTAGCCATATTAATGAGAAAAGACGCCTGAACAGTGTGGTTTCGGTTAGTGCAACTAACAAAAAGCAGGGGGAGGCGGTTGATGGGACAGGTATTCAAATAGGAACCTACCTGATAAACAGGTGGAGGGTCAGGATCAACCGAGAAGGGCTATATAATGTAAAGACTTGTGCGCCAAAAAGAGGGGGCTTCTAGACCATGGAGTCCTAAAAAAGGGAGAATAATAAGGACATGAAGCTCCTTGGACGAGGTCGAAGGACTGGAGTCACTCATGGCGTACCAGAATAGATTATTACTAAACGCATCAAGTTCATCCTTGTGCAAATCAATATGGAAACCCTGATTAACTACCGTCCAGTGACCAAGGCCTAGTCTTTCAAACCTACATTCTACAAATTATATTGTTTGAGCCCTTAACGTGCGAACCCAATACTATTTTGGGGCCGTCACGAATTGAGTCCTTATAGTTACATATTTTGAAAATATAACCGTTGAATTATATGTTCTTAAAACACATGTCAAATTTCATGCCAATCGAATGTTATTTACTATTTGATCCATAAACTTTTTTTTATGTATAATTTTATACTAGAAAAACTCAAAATTTAAACATTTGATTTATGACATAACTATTGATCTTTGATCTTCTTAAAATTTTGCAAGTATGGAGAAGGATATAAGAAAAAAATGTAGTTCAATGGTGGATTTATCAAAATTCACATCCAATAAAAAAAATATTAAGCGGAATTGTAGCCTTAGTCTATAACCAAGTTTATTACTAATAATTTTTCAAAATTTAATTAGGTTGAGCCTAAAAATATTTAGGGTGGTCACAAATTTTTTTTAAAGATAAAAAAATCATCAATTTTTTTTTAAATTTATATATAATAATTGTTTTTCCAAGTCACGGTGGTCTTGTGACCACCTTGGACTCAATGTGAAGCCGCCTTATCATTGCAGCATCAATATGTAAGGATTTTGTAGTAAAATTGATGGTAGTTAGAGCATTTTCCTTTTTTTTTTTTTAAAAAAAAAAAAATCCTCATGATTATCAAACTAAATAAAAAAAATTTCTGAAAATATAAGTATTTTCTATAATTGAATGTATAAATAACATATTAAACATTACTATTGTACAAGAATATTTTCACTTAACTCAACCTCAATACTTTTATTGACATAATCGTTAAATTTGTTAAGTAATCACTATATATATAATAAGAATTAAATTATCAAAATTAATATTGTTTTTTTAAGTTTTACTATAAACATAAAAATTATATATATTATATTGTAACCTTGAAATTTTTTTTTTTTTTTTTCATCTATTAAGTATTTTTTAAGTCAAATTGTGAATGATTTGATTTTCTATAACATATTATAATTAAATTGACATAAGTATGCCATTCTTTCTAATTTGAAATACTAGCAATGGGCTTGCACGATGCACGGATAATGCTATAAACAACCATATAAGAAGGTTAATAAAATGTTCAAAATATTTTAAAGTAAAAAAATGAGGTAATGTTACGATAACATGAAGAGGTTTTTGTTAAATCAATAATGTACTACAAAATTAAGGGCATGAAGAATTTAGATTATAGAGTAAATGTCATAAAATTAGAAATTATTATTATGTGGTGTAATAAGTTGATGTTTGTTTAATCATAGTTTTTGTTTCTTCAATGCATTGGAGTTAGCATAAATTTTCTATAATATAATGTTAATGTTTAGTTGGCTTATAGAAATATCACAGAAAATTTATGATAGTGGTAGGTTAAATACTCAATAAAAATAATTGTGGGAGGGGAAGGCTTGAAGACGGAATATTACCAAATAGATCTAACTTGAGGAGAAGGTGGGCCCAACTTCTCATCAGCTCCGGTCCAGCACATTGACGATAACCCAGATAGTAAAACCAAGGAAACGGCCCACCCAAGGAGCCCGGGGAGCGAACACTCCTCAAGAGACCATAGACAAACCACCAAGGCCAGAAGATTGAAGACAGAGGAAAGAAGTAGATGTACAAGTAAAGAAAGGGGGGAAGTTTCCAGGTAAAGTTCATCACCTCCGCATTCAATGCACTATACCAACTCAGCTGGTTGCATTAATGACAGAATAACCCCTAAACAGTACCCTCACAACTTACTGCACATTTTACCACCTCCAGCAAAGTCCTGATTGGACAAGCATCCAGGTGAAGATTAGTGGTTGTCCAAGTGGAGAGCTGAGATGCACTTCAGGTAGCTATATAAGGAAAAATGACTCCTCTAGAAAGGGGGAAAACGAAAGAATTAGAGGGAAAAATATAAAGTATAATCAAAAACTTTGTAACCGAGAGGGTGTTATCATATGAGTTAAGGCTCCTCGGACCATCCCGAGGAAGAATTTATACCAATATCTTTGTCTGTTTTCACTATCTTTTCTCATGAAGCTTTTCCTTAATTGCACAGTTTTCTCTTAATCATCCAACATAATTAGTTAGGCCTGAAAGGTTGATCTTGATAACCTACCTTTACAAATTAATTTTATTGGGCCACAATACAATACCAAACCATCTAACTTGGGCCGGGCCATTGTTTCAGTCCGCACACAATAATAATATCCTACTAATAGAATTTTATTATAATTCAAAATATGTAAAAACTGTGAGGTAGAAAGTTAAATGAAAAATTACTCTAAAAAAGAGCCACATGGTAGAACTGCATGTTCTACCACATGAGATTTTTACTTTCCTACATAAAATTTTTTAAAAATATATATATATAAAATATTTTTATATTATAATATTAGTGCACATCTATAAATAATTAATATGTGCATTTACTCCATTGACATATTTAATGAACTAAAAATTTGACATAAATGCAAATTTGATGAGATGGAAACCTAAATGAGAAAGACTCAAGGAATGTACCACTTGGCAGAACATTATACTCTCCCACGTCTCTTTGCTTTTATATATGTATTGATTTTTATTTTATTCTATTTTTTTACAACAAAACAAACACTTGAAAATGATTTCTTGGAATCGAAGTTTTATCCACAGTTTATATAAACATGAAAAGCACAAGATTGGATAACTGTTGTCTAATCCAATTCAAATCTAGTCAATCCAACTAAATCCAATCCTACCTTCGTGAAAAATGCTTTGAATTTGATAACTGCGAAAATTGCTTTGAACTTGATAACTGCGAAAATGAGCTTTCATTTGTACTTAGAAACACACAAATCGTCAAAGAACACTCTGCCTTAGAAATTATCATCTTGGCATAAGGTTCCAATCTAAATTCAAAATATTAAATTTGTTTCTACTTTATAAACCCCCCCCACCCCCACCCCCCAACTTTTTCTTTAAAAAAAAAAAAAAAAAAAGGTTCTATTTTTGCTAATCTAAATTCATTCTTCTTTTTAAAAAAGATTCCAAGTCTAATAAAACCAGCTAAAAGACACTATTTTTACTTTTTAGCAGAAATGAATTTTTTATTAAGGGTGTAACAAATGAGCAGTGCAGAATCATCAATCATCAATAAGTACACAAACTCCATAGATGGCATTATACGATCTTCTAACATTAAGTCTATCACTAAAGTACAAAGACTATAACTACAAGGATAGTAGCAACAACAAAGTTATCATTGTCATCAATCAATTTCCTTATGTGCATTTTTCCATATCATTAGTTCAAATTGTTCAATGTGATTTTTTAAGGATTGTTGCTTCTATCTCTAATGCAACTGTGATATCTAGGATTCTTTGGATCCCCATTCATACCTAAATTCCTTTCACTACGGATTGATCCTCTACCTAAGTTCGAACTAGGTGGTAGTGGTCTAGGGTAGCCAGGATGATTAGTTGAAGGGAACTTTAACTGGATAATGTTTCATTTCTGCTAGAACACAAACATGCTTGCAGCTTGGAGATTCTTGACACCAATCAATTTTTCAATGTTAAATGCGGCAATGGGCTGATTTTTTTTTCCAAGTCTACCATGGTTCTAAGAGATTTTCTTGTTCGCAGAGTTTGAGATGCCAGGGGTGGCTAGCTCTCAAAGAATTCTCACCCCCACAACACCACCCCCCCCCCCCCCCCCCCCCACACACACACACACACACACACAGCAAGTGTTATGTGCATTTGAAGTTAAATTGTCAAAGAGCTCTGCAAAATAAAATGTGAATTCAAGGGTGTAGAATATGAGAATTGTAGACTATTTATACGCCATTGGCGGCATTATACTTATAATATCAAGGCATCACTAAAAGAATATAAAGATCAGAACAAGTATTAATACAATATACGATAACATGAACAAGGGCTAATCGTGGCAATCTACAGGCAAAGGATTTACACAAGATGATAAATGCCTAGCAGAAAACCCAGACATTGGGAAAAAAGGCTCTTCCATTCTGCAACCACCCGCCAAGCCTTGAGCTCTAGTCAAAAAATCCATCCATAGAAAAATTCCCATAAACTCAAAGAACTCTAGATCGTCACCCCTTTTTTTTTATTTCTACCCAATGCAAAGAAAAAAAACGCCTACATACAAATATGATCCCACCTTGTCCAAAAGGACAATAAAACAACCAAAAATTCACCTTTCATCTGTTCAGATGAGCTGTTGAAGGCATCAATGACCTATTTCTTTCAGGACTAAGCTTCTGATTCTGAAATTCACAAGTCATAAAGCCCAGCTCAAAGCTTTTCTTCACTTGCTTATTACAGAATATACAGGATTTTCTTGAACAATTAAACCTAAATGAAAAAAAAAAAAAAAAATTAAAGCATATTAGAATTCCACATAAAAATAGAATTTTTTTATAAAAAAAATGCACCCAAAAAAAAAAGGACCAAAAAAATGCACCCAAATAAATTTGAGATCATACCAAAAATTATTTTTTCAAACTACTGCAAGAGAGAACTTTCTTCCCATATGGGCTTGTCCGAAGCGCAGGAACATGGGGTCTTATAGCAGCCACTAATGCAATATGAAGAGCTCCCTGCTCAACAAGTACAACAACAATTAGCTTAAAAAAGAAAGAAAACTAGTCAAATCACAACTATTAAAGTCTCATAATCTTGGAGTTGTTACTCTAATTGTTAAAAGTAGCAATATTTAGATGATCATAATGTATGGACATATAACAGTGGAAACTCTAATGACCCTCTTTCCTGTGTTTCCTATCTTTGAATCACACAATAAACCTCTTTTGAAGAAAAGAAATTAAAAATAGAAAAAGAATGCTTCTCAAACCAAAGCAATCACAACAATGTGGGTATATACCAAGGTTTTTTGTACCATTAAAATGTTGTACCCAATGCACAAAGTTCCCACTTTTGTAGGGTCTTAGAGAGGTCATGGTAGGCAGCCTTACCCCCAATTTATTGGAGAGGCTGATTCCCAAAGACAAACCCGTGACCTATCGTTTTTGGTGAAAGGCACTTGCCATTGCACCAACGCTCAATCTCCTTTTTGTACATTTCTAACTTAATAAAACCTAGTTCACAGTTTTCAATTTTTTAATGCTTTCATTCCTGATTATATCTCCTGCAAGCAAATCACAAACTGATGACTGAGCTTCAAACCTTGCTTACAGTGAAACTCCAATGGAAACGTGCCTTCTCAAGAAAGAAAGTACTAAAATGGAACATGCTAATATACAACTAGATTTAAGCCCATATAAGGAATTCTCCATGAGAGAAATGGATGATTGAATACTAATGAAGATAGAAAATGGGACCATTCAAAAACAGATGAGACTTTAAAACCTTGGAAAAACATGATTAAATCAAATAATTCCTAAGTTATATGAGTATAACCGCATAATATATTGTTGTAAAGCATGACATGCTTATACACGAAATTGTCCTTAAGAAAAAGATGGCTTAAAACTCTGCAATTGCTAACCTTTGACTGATTTAATGCTGCTTGGATAACATAATTGCCATAAGGGTCTTGCATTATTTGATCTAACCGAGGATTATCAATCAACTCTTGGATAATGCGAGTGCGGTGTTCTTCACCTGCATACTTCAGACATTTCTCAACCACATTACTGCTACATTTCTGCATGGACAAGTCCCCAAAGTGACCCTCCAACTGGTCAAGAATATCTTCTGTTGCCCATGGAAGCTGAAGCTCAAAGACAAATTGCACAACATAATTCCTGCAGAACTGAAAGTTAGAGTCTGAAGCTTGATATTGTAAATACAGATATGCACATGCAATGGGAAGTCAAAGTCTCGCTAAAACACATAATAATACAGTGGAATAAAATTCTCACTGAAATTTAAAATTTGATTTGATGTAACGGGTGTGTTCAGCATGCCTTCCATAAACACATTTCTCAACACACAAGAACAAGAACAAAAACAAAAAAAAGAAGAGAAATATGGAAGTGGATCCAATGAACCACTTGCATCCGGGCCCTCCAACCCCAAGCACTAGTTCTACACACATGGCATTTATCTAAAAAAGGTTGTATCCAATGCACAAAACTCCCACTTCTATAGGGTCTAGGAAATGCAATTGATAGGCAGCCTTAACATCACCACCCCCCCCCCCCTCTTTTTTTTGTGAGAGGGTGATTCCCAGAACAGGAAAAATGCAAGAACATCATAGTATTTGACAGTCAAGTCAATGACATATTTGATTGTTCCTAATTTTTTTTTTCATAGACGTGTGTGTGTACACACATGCATTGCATGTTATGTGTGTGTGTGTGTGTGTGTGTAATTATGTGTACAAGTCGTTTAAAAGTAATAAGGCAGCATCGTTTAATTTATCAGTGCAAATTGCATGAGAAATTTTTGTTATAGATCTCAACTATGCTGAATAAAGCCTTATCACATGCATTGCAGGTTAGCTACACAACCTTTTCCTAGCATCCTTCTTAGTACAAGGTCATATCTGTACTTAAATCATGAATGACCAAGTCTAAGCACTTCTAAAAAAATGTGCAAGAATAATTACATTTAAATAACTCCCAGGACAAGACGTGTTTAAACAACCATTAAGTTATTGTCACAAGTGAATAAGAAAAGATAGCATGGTTACAGAAGAAGGAAGTGGAAAAAAAGAGTACCCAAATTGATCTTGACAAAGGATTAGAGCATTTGAAGTAATCTTATGGACTAAACAGCATCTTTGATCGCCGGTAGAATGGCTGAGGCATTTTTGAAGTACACAACAGCCATGGCGATCCGTTGCAAGATTAACACAATTAGTGGTTGCAGCTTCAAAAAAGAACTGCAAAAGAAAACGTTATTATTATTTCATGTCATCCTGCAAACTTCCTTTGATTGCTAAACTAAATATACTGCAAGATTTTAGAACAGCAGAAACACTATCAGATGGATACATACATAGGAGCTGAACAAATGATGTAAGATGATAACTTCAGTTTTTTTTTAAGTATTTCATTAAATAAACGCAAAAAGGGGCAACCCTGTACATAGGATGTGTACACAGAGTACACCAATATTAAGCACAAAATGAACAATTGTCAAGCATCTAAAACATATACACAAAAGAAAATAAAGAGGAAGCATTCATCCACTCAAATAAAGATTTGAGGGAAGAAACCCTCAAGAGTCTTAGCATTTCACTCAAATCAAAGACACCACACCACACCACATCACATAGCAAAAGATGATAACTTTAGTTATGAGGAGCTTGAAAATTGCAATCATTACAATTTCTATTTCACAAAACTCAAAGGCATAAAGCGACAAACAAGATGCTACATGACCAAGGAAGAAGACCAATTTCAAATTTTAAAGGAACTCATTACAAATAATGATACAGAATATGACTTGTACATTGCATCTTCTATGAAGCATTGTCCATATAGAACAGTCTTCCAATGCTACAGATATGAAACAGGCATATTCCACTAACTCTAGAATGATTTTAAATTCCCAGTGATATCCGAACAAAATGAGTTAATGTGCGGAAGATTGTTACAAAACAACTCCAAAAGAAGAGTTTCCAAAAGTTCCATTTCAAAATATTAACATACTAACAATTAGTGTATCCATTGAACTCTCCTTGAAAAAATGTAAAGCACGAACACAGAGCATAAGTTTGGTGAAACATCAATCTTGACTAAAACATCACCTATTCAAGACCCAATATAGGAAAGAAATTACCCACAGTTTTAGAAGAAAACCACTGCTACTGACAATAAAGCATACAACACCAAAGAACCCACTGAAATATGCAAAGTATTTCACATGTCTGTCATGATATAAAGTGAGACAACACGTAACAAATAAAAGCAAAATCAGGGGAGCAAACAAACAAGACAAGAAGTACTTAAAGGATTACAAGGCCAACCACATATGGAGATATATCGCAAAACCAGATACACTCCATCTGAATGCAGCTCTGAAGAAATTGAATCATATGTCCTTGTAGAACTTGCACGGCTGCAAGGCACCGCCAGCACAAAGGCTATCAAATGATATGGTTCCCTCAAAGAGATCTCTAAGACTAGATAAACCCTAGCACCTTTCAATCTTACTATCAATATACAAGGTGTGGACAATATTTGGAGAATTCAACATCCATATCTTCGGTGCACTTGCAACATGAATCAATGGTCACTTAGCACTTGGATCCAAAAACAAAAGTCCTATTTTGTTTTAGGAAAACTTCCATTTTTACATGTTTTAAAATTTCATCGGCAAGATGTTACCAAAAACCACTCCAAGAAGTGAAGAACAACTTCATAGTCTCATCTACTTGATGAAAGTAATACCTAAAATATTACTTCTAGGATTATACAACTCTGTTATATGTAGATAAATCTAACTTCTTTAGAAAAAATTTCTCATTGTAATCTTTGTACACTTTCACCTTGAGAATATGACCCCTAGATGGCAAGGTATAACAAATAGGTTGACTTGTTTGCAACTTTGCATACAGCAAGGGTAAACATCTTCTTTTTTTTTTTCACACAAATATATCTGTTAATGCACATACTTAACTGAAAAGAAATTAGATGCACAAGACATGTAATCCTTACCTCTCTGTATTGAGGCATTAAATGTTGCAAGCAGCGCTGAGCAACATGGTTGCCATTCATGTTTTTCATTAAAGTCACAATGCCAGGCTTCAGTGAGGAAACAACCATGGAGAACTGCTCTGGAGTCTTAAGGGTTTCAATGACCTTCTGAACAGCCCTAGTCCTGTAGTTGGGAAGAAAAACTCAGCAGACAACTAACACATATCAAATTAAAAATAATAACCATCTATTTGTGCAATAACACTCATGTTAGAGAAATAGAGCTAACCCGTGCATATCACATGATATCCTAACAAGTTCACCAGAATTTCTAGTGATTGCATGAAGTATTTGCATCCTCTGATCCTCATCACAAACTTCAAGCAACTTCTGTACTAGGTAATTCCCAAAAGGATCTGTCATGAGCTCAACAATGTAATCAATGATCTCAAGAAAAATCTTTTCAATATCTTTTGTGTTGCCATCCACAAATTTTCTCTGTAAGAAGCGGCAACCATGTTGGTCCTTGGCCAAGAGATATATTCTTCCAGTGACTTCATCAACAGAGTTATATTTCTGAGTCAGTGGCTTCAGATCAGTACCCTTGAAATCTGTAGTTTCAGGGGACAAATCCCACGAGCTCAAACCATCTAACTGAAAACATCCAGCAGTTGGAGTAGATAAGCTACGCCAAAGATGATGATTTGAGAGAAATTTCCCATTTTGGCTGACATGGGTTGGTGATTCATTTCTGCCAATGGAGCTGAGCTTCACAGCTCTGGGTGTGTTCATTTCATATGATCTTGTCATAATTTTGTCAGGAAACTTAAACTTTTCCTTTGTAACTTTGTCCAAAAGTTGAATTGCATTAAAATCTGTGAATGAAAGGGAAGGATTCAAATGGTTTGAACCCCTATGGTTTGTATAGTTGTTCCAAAATGACTCTTGTCTAGAGTTTCCAAGCTGGTGAGAGATTGGCACCTCAAAGTATGGCTGCCTTGGGTTCTCACTCATCAGTCTAGTTGAGACATTCCCATGTGCTTGAATAGGATGCTGAGCTTCAAACCTCTGACTTTGAAGCTGCTGCAGGTACAGGTATTGCTGATGCATCCTATAATACTGTTCCTCTTCCACATTCCTCCAACTAATTTGTGGCTGGTTTAATTGTTGTGAATGTAAATAATGCACTGGAGACTGTGCATCCAGGAAGAATTGCTGCCGATCTGGCATAACAGGAAACTGTACACCATGGACCGGCACATTAGAGAGGTACTGTAAGCTTGGCACCGCATGAGCAAATGGAACAGCAGTGGAGAAATTTTCAGTTGGCTGACAATAGCCTACTTGCTGCTTCAACAAATTTGAACTTTCCTGGCCAACTTTTGTCTCACCAAACTCATCAAAATCACAGGGTACTGTTTTTGGTGGTGATTGGAAAGAGGGAACAACCATCACCTGTGAATCCACATTGGAATTTGGTTTCATTAAGCTGTTTAGATATTGACCATTCAATAAAATGTTGTGATTTTGTAAGGATGTAGACTTTCCAGCTTCCATTGGCATGCCATTGGTGAAGCTCAATCCTGCAAATGCAGACGACAAGGACTGGTCATCAGGCAAATTCATTTCCTCTGGCTGAACCCTTTTAGTCAGTGATTGCCCAAATTTATTCAATGAGATTTTTCCCTCATCCAAATTCCTATTGTTTTGAAGTTTCTCACTGGAAGGCCCTTTGCAGGAATTCAGACAAATAGGAGACAAGTTTCCACCCAAAGACACCCCCTTTGGTCCAGATCCATCAGAATGTGGTTTTCCAGAAGTAGCATTTGGAATCTCACCAAGAAGCTTCTCAAGCTCATCAAATTCTAATTCAGTTCTCCCTTGGTCCATATTGTGAAAAAAAAAAAAAGTTCAAAATCCTCTCTACCAAACAGCGCGAACTCTACCAGGCAATGGAGATCCACACAAAAAATCCTTCAACTAAACAAGAAAAGAAAAAATCACTTGAACCATTCACAATTTTAAATTCAGTAAAATCCTACAAAAAATAAAAAATTTCAATCAAATTAATTAACCAAAATTTCATCAACATCCTTATCATCTAAACAATTTCTATACAAATTAGTTGCAACTACATTGTGCATTATGAAAACAACCCCATAATCATTTCCCAAACAAGAAAAATTTTTCTTAACAAGGAGTAAAGAATCCAACATCTCATAAAAACCTTCATCTTAGCCCCTCCCAAGCCCCACCAAATTAACTGATCCTCAAAATTCCAAGTTATGAACAGATTGAATTGATTCATCAACTAATGTAGTCATACCTCAGTCATCAAATTCTCCCACCACAAAACAAAATTGAATTTAGAAAAAAGAAAAAAAGAAAAATATAAAAGCAACAAAGAACAGAGAACATATACAGATTCTATACTAGAAAACAAATCAATGCCAAATCCAACCTCGTAATCAGACCCCACAAACGACTTGGGAAGCCACTATCATCATCGTCATCAGACCAATTCAAAAACTTTTACGTCCAAGCACAATACACAGCACAAAACAAATCGGAATGTGTGAACATACAATTTTTTTTTTTTTTTTAAATCCAAATTGAACCCAGTTCACATCACTAAAAAACCAGTATATCCCGATCATCAAAACCCAAAATTCAGAGTCACATAAAGTTCAAACCTTTATCCAAAAAAGAACAAAACCCAATAACAAAATTCAGCCATAGTGATGAATATGTATTCCAATGACTGATACAGAGAAAAAGAAACCCATATCTTAAAAGGGCATTACCAGTGAAGAAAGAGCCGGCATTAGAGAGAAGAAGACGAGGCCATGACTGAGTTTATGTGTCAGTCAGTGTGTGAATATGTGTGTATATGCGAAAGCGCTTACAAAAGTAAAAATAATAATAAAAAACAAAAACAAACAAATGGGAATGTAAAGGGAGTTACATGTATAAAGCGGTGTTGGTTGAGGTCAGAAAGAGAAAAGAGAGGCGGCGTGAAGAAGAAGGAGAAGTTTTCAAAGGACTAGTGGAGAGAGAGTGTGTGTGTGTTTTGTGTTTGTGTCATTGTTTTGTGTGAGAGAGAGAAAGAGAGCAAATTGATTTGGCTATAAACACAAAGAAACACACGCCAACTAGAATTGCGAGATTTATATAGCAAATGACACTGCATGGAAAGGAATTATTGTATGCCATGCTTTTTCTCGTTGTACGTTCCTAATGTCAAACTTCTTATAATAATGTTTTTATTTATTTATTTGACACATACTATATTTTATTTTTTTAAGAATCAACTATATTATATATCTCATGTCCTTCAAAAACTATATTATATATCTCATAGAATTGCCAATGTGTAATGTATACCACCTTATATAACTCTTGCCAACGTCTGAGATCCCCTATAATGGATTTTTCTTTATAATTATCTAGTGTGTATGAAATGGAAGAACTATACATAATTAAACTAACCGGTCTAAATACCCTTATTCACAAACTATATTATATATCTATTCTATAAATATCTTAGAAACAACAACTTATTATTATTATCATTATTATTATTATTATTATTATTAATAAGACCTGGTCTTATTTCCAAATTCCAATCATTAGTCTCTCATATCTCAAAAAAAAAAAAAAATCATTAGTCTCTCTTTTTAAATAAATTATATAATAATAAAATACTAATACAGTTATTACATGTTTGACCTTTTACCTTTCCTTTTCTATTCTTTGTTTTTTTAAGGTTTCTCCTACGCGAAACAAATTCCTAGGCTCCTAGCTAAAATGGTAAACGACAGAAGGGTATGCATCATAAAATTCATAAACATAGCTCCAAATTTTACAGCAAAATAATACTTTTAACTCTAATTATGTCTTTACATTTATATAAGTGCATTTTACAAGCCGTAGTCCAATTCACATTTTACCTTTTTTTTTTTTTTTAGAAACAACATTTAACCTCTAATTGGGAAAACTATTTACAAGGTCTTTTTTATTTACCTGTTTCCCATTAATTGGCCCTTAGTCCAACCAACTTTTTATTGTGTGAATTTTAAAATCCTGCAAATACTTAATATAAACCATCCACCATATGTTTGTTTATCATAATTCTGATGGCGGTGAGTGTTTTGGTCTTATGATAATAATAAATTATTATTATTATAATAATTATTATGATAACACAATTCATAAAAGCCTCTTTACCAAAAATCTCAAATGAATTCTTGGAATCAAAGGATATAAGACTACTGGGTTCATATAAAAAGTGCCCCCACTTATTAAAGCATAGGGATAGCGTGCCCCAAGTTGAATACTCACTGTAACACATGGCCCCAAAAAATTAATTAATTTGTTGCAAATTTGGAATGGTAAATTGGTGCGTATTCGGATCATCATTCTTCTTTTTCTTTTCCTTTTTTTATCAAACACGTTACTATCTAAACAAATGAAATGATGACTTTTCAATACACTTGTAATTAGTCGTATGGCTATACTGTTATATTAAACATATCCTCCATTAAAGATAATCACAACCCGTCATTCTATCATGCTAATAACCTATTTGGGAGCGTAGAGATTATGTTAAAGTAGGATTTTTATCTCATATTTAGTTGACGGAGTTACTGACCTCAAGAAAGGATTTGAATCAAAGCTATAAATAATCTTATAAGAGGTTGTTTCAATTTAGTTAGTAAATTGAAATATTTGAGTAGTAGTATGAGATTATCAATATACAATATTTGACTGATATGATTGATAAATTAGAATATTTAGAACTTTGATTTAGATTCCCCTCCCCCCCCCCCCCTTCCCCTTGACGTCATATCTTTGATTTAGATGACATGATATAAGATATAAGAGGTCAAAGGTTAAAGGTCAAATGGAATGATCATGCTTGGATCAAGCCTAACATTTTTTATTTTTGGAGGGGGTGGATCAAGCCTACTTTATACACCTACCTAAACAACTACAAGCATGTAACCACACTATGTGTGGATACATTTTACATGCACTAAGATTTGTAGATTCTTCACAAAAAAAAAAATAATAAAGATTTGTAGATCATATATTTAACTATCATATTTTAATATTTTTAGGTTGTATTTTTTATTTTAACTTAAACCATGATGATTTCATATAATTTTTGGTTAGCACTTAAAAAAAAAAAATCAATCATACAGTTCCAAAGAAGTGTTTTGATCCTAATTAACTTGCATATACTTATAATTTGGTCAATAACAAATATTTATCATTTTTTTGATACTAAAACAAAACTTATCAACTACCCACATGGTGATTCTAGCATACTACATGGTCAATGAAATGCCACATATTATCCCAAGATCAACCTCAAGGTGGTTTAGATCAAAGGTATTTATACAATAAAATGACTAGATTAGGTGTATGATTGGTTTTTTTTATATGTGCTTCATTTAATATTGCACTCTTTTTTTTTTTTTAAATAAGTAATTAACTTGGCACAAAAACTTAAAATCTTGAATAAGTCACGTGGTGCAAAATTTGACCTCAATTTTTTTTTTTTTCAAAAGAAAATTTGACCTAAATTGAAATCCAATTTAAAATTTAATTGAATTTTCTCTCAACTTTGACTTTAAATATATAAATGATATAGTTCCTAATAGTTTTTAGTATAATCTAATTATTTAATTGCCGACAGTATTTAAGGATTTACGTTAGTAATATTTATTGCTGCATCATGCACTATATCAACCCCCCATATATTTCTTTAGGAGAAGGACAATTATTTGTAAAGGGTCCTACGAAAGAGAACCAAACAATATCTCCCCTGATAAACTCAACCAATCCAGTGCGTGCCTTCATTTTGAACCAATTTTGTGGTCCAAGATTGTAGTATATATGAACTTGAGCAAATACATGTTTATTAATTTCAAGTTCTCTCTACCTCCATAAATTTGTTAGCTGTGTACAGACTCACTCTACAGGGTGCACTCTATGTTATTCCTCTCTCTCTCTCTTTTTCCTCCCTTGCAAGATGATTTTTTTTTTTTTAATTCATGAGCCAAATTCTATATGAGATCCTCCTAAATTAATAATTGAATATTTTACTACACTGACATATAGTTTATCTCGGTGCTGCTTTTCTCCATATTCTAAGCTTTTAAAGATTGAAAACTAGGAGCAAATTTTCCTCTATTACTTCCATATAGTTTTTGCTTACATTAAATGCTACCTCGAGTACCTCAGACGCGTATGCATGTCTTTTTAATAATTTGATTTTACTACTGTGCAACGTAAAGAAAGCAGGCTCAAAAAGTCAAGAATGCACTTTAACATTGTTTATGCTTATGCATCAAGAATTTAAATGGCATTAAGTTTTAAATGGTAAAGGCCTAAAGGGACTGACATGATCATCTCAATAAGTTTAAATGCTTATTAACTTCACTCAGGAGACGATGACACAAATAGTCAGGTTCATCATGTCTGACAAAATCAGAGACACAGAGAGACAGAGAGAGCAAATTACATTCTAATTGCACAAGTTGAATGTTTTAGTTTAGCTAGTTTCAAATCGAATCCTAATCTTTTAAAATCATACCATCATTATCAATTCAAACCCCAATCAAATCCAAAAAGGACCCCGCATCATACTCAAAAGGTTCAAAATTTAAGTTGACTTGATTTTACAACTTCAGTACTCAATTTGAAACTAACAAAACTTAAACTTCAATGTTTAATTTGAAACTTCAGGAATTAATTAGTTTAGTTTAAAAAATTTTACATTGTAAGATTTATTTTGAAACCAAACCACCTTAAATCATAGGATATAAAATATAATTTATTTAAAAAAAAAAAAAAACCAACTAAACTACCTAGACAGTTGGGACATGCATTTATTACCTGGCAGATCACACAGGCTTAGAAATTAGAATAATAGTTACGAATAGCAGCACATATTGTATGTAAAGAAACACTGAGACCCCAACACATGAGAAAAGACACGTAAGGAGAGATGTGAAAGTGTGCAAAAATAATTGGATCCCATGTTGAACAAAAAGGAGAATAGTGAGCATCATCATGCTGGAAATCATTAATAAAAGTCCACCCAAGTTGAAAGCATTTAGGGCCCAAACACTGTTTATCTAATGGCATTACTCTCAACCCTTGAAAAAATGTCATACTCATGCAAGCTCACCTCGCTATACTTTTATGTCTTTTGCTGCAACAAAATAAAATTTACAAAATTTTATAAATAAAAAAAAGGAGTCAGCTACTATAAAACTACACTGGTTCCACTCCTCCCGTCACTTTCCCCTCACATCTCACATCTCACATCTCACAAAGCCAAAGCCGCTTGAAATGCTCTATTGTCAATCACCTTAGTAGCCATATCCTGATAAAAACAAAACAGAAAACAAAAGCATTTAGTTTACTTTAGTATCTATTTTTGAACAACATAAGCAAAGGGCAGAGTTATAATTTTTAGCACTACATACCTGAGTTGTCCATGGGGTTGCCAGCAGGCATTGGTTCCGGCTCCTTGATTTCAACAACTACACAATCTGACATCAAGAATGTTTTTGCTACCGAGGATGCATGCTCAAGGCAACATCTAACCACCTGAAGTAAGAGAATGCAAATGTTTCAATAAATAGCTTCAATAGTTAGCTGTCTCAGGAAAAAAAAAATGATAAGTTATGATTCACTTGTTCGACATGCAGATTTGAACCGGGTAAACCCACATGCTAACTAAACCAAAAGAACTGAAGCCACAGATTAAGGGTCATTTCAATACTTGAACCATCTATATAGTAAACACTCTACAGCCAACAATTTTTCAGTCTAACTAGATGGAATAGCTGAATCCTTATTTTCTATTTCTATCGTTAACGATATACATAAAATAGATGAATGGAAAGTAGAACCCATTCTCTTCAATAAAATTGAGTATTAGTGCATGAACATGATTTTAAAAGAGAACCAAGCCTCCCAAGACCCTGACACAAGGTTCTACCAGCAGATCATACGATTGCACTCATAACACATTTGTATGATTATGGCATGTATTTCATCATGATTGCTTATAATTTCAACTACCAGCACCTAAAAAAAAACATAACACAGAAAGCATGTCAAAATTATCATAACTCACCTTAGTTGGATCAATAATTCCAGCAGCCATTAAATCTTCATAATTTCCAGTGGCCGCATTATATCCGTATTTAGGGTTGTCACTGGAAAGCACCTAAAAATAAAATAAAAAACTACATTCATTACAATACAACATAAAAAAGACTAAAGACAAACCAAAATGACAAGAATAGAAAGAATACCTTCTCGCTAACTACACTTCCATTAACACCAGCATTCTTGGCAATCAATTTCAAAGGGTAACTCAAAGCTCTTTTGACAATATCTGCTCCAACCTGCAATTAATCCAAACAGCTTGAGCCTAAAAAGCTATCTAAAAGATCAAAAGGACATGTGCCTCATTTTGCATTTAACAACATCTACAAATTGGAAGGATTTCAACCAAGTTTAGTACTTCTATTGCTTAGAAGTGACTTCTACAATTTTATCAATGCCAAGACTTGAACCTTCAGTAAATAGCTTACCTTTTCTTCATCATTGTCAAGGCTGTCCCTGATGGCATCCACCTTTGATGCAAGTCTAAGCAAGGTGCATCCACCTCCAACTACAATACCTTCCTCAACAGCAGCCTGAAACTCATTGAAATTGTAAGCTGATAAGGACTTACCCTCAACATAAAACCTATTTGTGCAGGTGTACTTTACAATTGTAACAATATATTACCTTTGTTGCATTAAGAGCATCTTCGACTCTCAATTTCTTTTCCTTGAGCTCTGTCTCAGTTTGTGCACCAACCTTGTGCAAAGAAAGTCGATGAATTCAGATTTTCACTCAACCCAAAAAAAAAAAATCACACATCACAATTACAACCAGCTATTGAGAACTTACCTGGATAACAGCAACTCCACCTGACAATTTTGCAATCCTTTCGTTCAGTTTTTCCCTCTCATAATCTTGCTCTGCAACCTGCATGAGAATGTCGATTTAATTAATTGGCCTAAAAATAATCAAAATGAGTCCTGCACACACTGCTTGTTTACGTGAAAGATTAAGAGAGGATGAGAGATTGATACCTCAATAAGATTTCTAATCTGTGCAACCCTCTTGTTTACTGCTTCCTGTGTGCTTCCATCACCAACAATTGTTGTGGTATCCTTGGTAAGCACCACCTTAGAAGCAGTGCCAAGTACTTCCTTGTCAGCTTTGTCTAAGGTAAGCCCCACCTCATCCCTAATTACAGTTCCTGCAAGCCAGGCAAAATGTCTCTCAACATGTGACAATGATAGCACAGAAGAATACAATGAGACACTTCATAGTTAATACAGAACAGCCAGGAAAGAAGAGAACATGATGTGAACAGACCTCCAGTGAGAATAGCAATGTCATCAAGGTACTGGCTCTTGCGCTCTCCAAAACCAGGAGCTTTCAGTGCAGCAATCTTCAGAGCCCCCCTCAGCTTGTTCACAACCAAAGTTGCTAGAGCTTCTTGTTCAATGTCTTCTGCAATTATAATAATTGGGTATCCACCTCTGATAGCATCCTCCAAAACGTTAATAAGATCCCTTGCATTTGTTATCTTTTTATCAACAAGAAGCAGCTGCATTAAAAAAGAAAAAGAAAAAAAACCACACATGCGTCAATTAGCAAAGCTAACAGATATTACTGTCAATCTTAACGGTTGCAGGAGGGGAAAAAAACCAAAAATACAAAACAAAACAAAACAGGTCAGTCTGACATGATGCACACCTTGCAGTTTTCAAATTCAACTGCCATTTTCTCACTATCAGTGACAAAGTAAGGTGAGATGTAACCACGATCAAACTGCATTCCTTCAACAACATAGAGGCTGTTCTCAGCACTTTTTCCCTCTTCTAGGGTCACCACACCCTTACGACCCACCTTACTCATGGCTTCAGCTATCATATTTCCTACTTCATAGTTGTTTCCAGCACTAACTGCTGCTACGTCGGCCAACTCGCTGTCTTCAACCTGCAGTCCAATGCCATTGTTATTAAGTGACATATTAGAAACTGATTAGTTCAAGAAAAAATAAAATTATGGTGGGGGCACAATCTTGATGCTTGAAACCAGAAAACTCAAGACAAACATTACCTCCTTTGACATCAACTTAAGCTCAGACACAAGAGCTTTCGTAGTCTTCTCAATACCTCGAGTAATTAAAACAGGGTTTGCACCAGCTGCAACCACCTGGAATTGTAAATCATTTTCATGAGATTGGGAGATCATCGCTGATTAAAAAAGTTTGAAAGAATTTTTTGCTTTCTTTGTCTTTCTACTATCTTCCTAAATGAAGAGAGAGAAACAAAAAGCACGGCACAGAGATCATATGAATTTCAGTTCATAATTGTCTCTTTTATGAAGTGAATAAAACAGGATTTTCATATTTTTGAACAGCACAGTACCATAAATCAAAATACAAACCTTGACACCCTCAGCAATAAGACCTTGTGCAAGAACAACAGATGTTGTTGTTCCATCACCAGCCAAATCATTAGTCTTGGCAGCCGCTTGTCTCACTAACTTAGCACCAATGTTCTCAACTGGATCCTCCAACTCAACCTTAAGAGGGGAAAGACCAAAATCCATCAATATCTCACACAAGATGGTATTGGTTCGTAATAGGTTGAGCAAAAGAAGTATATACAAGGGAGAAATTTGTAAAAAGATTAATAGCATTGCATAAGAATTTATTTATCATAATTTTTCTGGGCAAATCAAGTTCATTTGATCCTTAGTTTCATCAATAATGGAAATCTAAGCATCTAACACCAAAACATTCCAACTAATGAAGACAACAGCGTTTTTGAAGATCAAGAAACAACCTTGGCATTGTAAACAATGAATAGAAACTAACCTCCTTTGCAACAGTAACACCATCATTAACAATTTTTGGAGAGCCATACTTGCTTTCCAGAACAACATTCCTGCCTTTTGGACCAAGAGTAACCCCAACTAAATCCGCAAGCTTGTTCACACCAGTCTGAAACAAACCAAGCAATTGATTAGAAACTAGAAAAAACAAATAACCAAAATCAAAACTCCACCACAATAAATCAACACCCAACATCATCTAATCATAGACTCACTTGCAGCTTCTTAATAGCTGAGCCATCCTTGTTGAAATGCAATTCCTTTGCCATGGCACAAATCTTGGGAGAGCGATTTCTTTGTGACATCACATTCTGCCTCCTAGCAAATGAGAATGAAGAAATGGAAGCAGAAGATGACAACTTGTCTGAAGAAGCAAATTTCTTGTCCATAACACGGCAGCCTGGAGTAGCCAAGGAGCCAACTGAAGACATGGCTGTGAAAGTTGATGCCATCTACTTCTCAAAAGCTGAAAACAATGAACATCATTGTCTTAGTAATCTCAAACACATTATATAAAGGTACTCAATCAAAAGACCAAAGGAGGTACTAAAACAGAACATAAGAGAGAAGGAAGGAAGCTACTGGGGAAAAAAAGAAAGCAATTAATCAATTCAATAATACTGACCAAAAGCAGCTCATGTACAAGCAAATGAGACAAATAATTCAAGCATTATATCAAACCCAGTTTACACTTTAACTTCTAACTTCACAATGAAACCGGATTTTGGAATATTAAGCAGAAGTATGTAGCTTGACAGGACGCAAACTTTCATTTGGATAATAATATGATCTCAAAAAAGTTATATTTTTTACAAATTTGTAACCGCATAAACTTTCCAAGCTCGAGTAAGTAATTTCAGACGAGAAAAGTTAAGATATTTGAATTGTTTCAAAGCTGAACCAGCAGTAATTGGCTAAAGCTGGCCTTAAAATTTGAATTTCCCAGCTCAAAACAAACATAGCTGTGAACTCTAACAAATCTTAGAACGGACTCCAATTGTCCTAGAATATCTAACAACTGCAGCAACATCTTCAATACAACTTTTCACAGATGGCATAGTTAAACGTTATAACTTAACCCACAATTAAAATACTTATCACATATTATCACAATTCTTCAACTTTATATCAAGAAACTGAAGCAAGTTTCTTCAAACCCAAATGGCAGTTAATAACAAAAGTACATAGTAAAAGTTTAAGAAACCAATCATCGAGCTCAATTATGCCCAAATCCAAAAAATGAAATGTCAGATATTTACAAGCCAAACTACTCAATCTCCAGAACACCTCCAGGAAATTCAAATGCAGTCATAAACTAAACCAACAAAAATACCATATATTTCCCCCTTGCTCCAAAACATTATCCAAATGAAGCCAAAACAAAAGTAAAAAGCACATACAAACCAAACAATGAAACACCTTTGCAATTCAACAACAAAAAAGCAATCTTTTCCACAAAACCAATAGCCCCACCAAAAAACAAAAACACCCATATGCATTTTCCAAGGATTTTGCACCATATGAAACCAAACAAAACCAGAAAAACACGTACAAAACACACAAGTTTGCATTCAACAACAAAAGCAAAGCCCAAAAAGAACAAAAGGGTAATCTGAAAGATGCTTACTTTTGGTGTGAGAGTGAGCTTTCTAGGGTTTAGTGGGGGGTTTTGGATAAGAAACAATGAGAGTGTGCAGTATTAGTAGGTATATAGTTGGTTTTTGTTCTCTCTCTCTCTCTCTTTGTGTGTTTCTCTCTCTCACTCTAACAACAATAATGAAATAAAGAAAAAAGGGTAAACGGTACCCTTCAAGGATCTTGAAGCTTCGGTTAAATCTGGGCCGTCCAATGTAAACGAGTGCAATTCTGGTTGTCCTACCTTGGAACACTCTAGAACCTTTGTGATTTCACGGTTGTTGTAGTGTTGCTACTTGGTGTGTTTATTTGACATTGCCATCACACGTGTGAAGGAAGTACCAATTTTACTTTGGTTGTAACTAAAAATGGCACCCAATCATTGTATGACACCTGTTGATTATTACTAAAATAGTCTAATAATTCATCATACTTCTTAAATTGGAGCTTTGGGCAAAAATTGTCCATACTAACTGTGTCATTTTTTTTTTTGGGGGTGTGTTTTCAACCAGAAATGTCCAGAAAGTTTGTATTTTTTTTTTTTTTTTGACAATTCAATAATTGGAGAGACATGTAGGAAGTTCTTTTTTTTTTTGTTTTAAATTATCTTAGAAGTTATGGGAAAAAAAGTCATGGATAATTATTTGAATAGTCATGAAATGAGTTATAATTGATTCCTCCAAAATTGATTTCATTGAAACTTTTATTATTATTTTCTAGTTGGGTCACATTGGGTTGGTTGGATTCTATAACATCAAATTCTTTTTTCTAGTCAGGGCATTGTTACAAGCTAACGAGGATGAACTTTCAGTGGTGGGCCAACCAAAATAGCCCAACAACAAAGTAAGTGAAGTTTCAAGCTCCGTCAAGCCCAAGAAGGAAAGGAATGTGGGTAAAGGAAAAGAAGTTTTGGTGGAAAGCCCAAGCAAGGAAAAGAAAATAACAGGTAAGGGTAATTGGAAGAAAATAGCAAGGGAGAAAAATAAAGCCCAAGTCACTGGAGTTGGAGCCCAAAGCCCTATTGTTGAAAAAAAAAAGAAAAAAAAAGTCAATTGTGAAGAAACAGAAGTAACAAAGGTTAGGCCTTAGAAACGCCTTTGTGAAGCAAAAGTCTCGCTTGACACTTTGAACTCTGATATATCGGTGGCTGCAGCATTGCCTGGAGCAATGATTGCCTTAAATTGGAACTGTCGGGAGTTTGGGAACTCCCAGAAAGTTAATGCGCTGCACAACATCGTGCAACGATGGGATTCCAGTATTGTCTTCCTATCGAAGACAAAACTCAACAAAAAAGGCATGGAAAAGGCAAAGGATAAAGCAAGCTTCATGTATGGCTTGATTGTTCCAAAATCAGAGAGGATGGGAGGGATTGCAATGTTATGGAAGAAAGACATTAATATGGAGATCAAAGGATATGCAAGTAATTATATTGATGCCATTGTTATTAACTCAATTTCGAGGTTCAAATGGAGAATCACAAGTCTCTATGGACACCCCGAAACGCATAGAAGAAAAGAAACATGAGAGCAACTAAGATATTTGAAGAGGAAATTCCAACTTCCTTGGATTTGTTTTGGTGATTTTAATGAAATATTATCGACGAATGAAAAATTGGGAGGTGTTCGCAGGCCACAGAGACAGATAGATGAGTTTAGGGATGTTGTTAATTATTGTGAGTTTAGGGATTTGGGGTATACAGGAACAGATTATACGTGGTGTAATATGCAAGAAGATGCAAGTAGAGTATACCTAAGGCTGGATCAGGTGTTTGCAAACCAAGATTGGATTGAACATTTTAAGGAGGCTCGTGTTCACCACATTGTTAATTCCACTTCAGACCATTGTGCTCTTCTTATCTCTGATTCCTTTGTTCCTTAGTTTCCTAAAAAGAGTCACTTTCACTTTGAAGCAATGTGGACCAAAGGGAGGATTGCAGAGGGATTATTGAAGCCATTTGGAAGGATGGTGTAAACTTTAGTACCCCTAGTGGTATGGCTGTGGGGCTAAAATAATGTGCTGAAGACCTCTCAAGATGGAATAGGACTATTTTTGGATAGGTTCCAAGAGAGATACCAAAAAAAAAAAAGGAAAGCACTTAATAAAATGGTCTTAAGGGATAATGATGGAAGCAAAGGTAGAGAAATTAATGTGCTTCGAAGGGAAATCAATGATTTATTAGACAATGAAGAGACCATGTGGCAGCAAAGGTCTAAGGTTCAGTGGTTAGGCCTTGGGAATCGTAACATGAAATATTTCCATTTCAATGCCTCTAAGAGAAAGAGAAAAAACACTATAACTAGGCTAATGGATGAAGATGGGAATTGGTGGGATAGCAATGAGGGTATTGTAGCAGTGGCAGTGTCCTATTTTGAGAATTTGTATATTACATCCTGTCTCAGCCGAATTTTGGATGTAATCGATACTATTCCAACTAGAGTGACCAATGAGATGAATCAAAGTTTGATCAAAGAATTTACCAGAGAGGAGGTTGTAGCAGCACTTCAACAAATGCATCCTACCAAAACCCCAAGTTCAAATGGTATGTCTACAATTTTCTTTCAAAAGTATTAGGATATTGTTGGCAATGATGTTACTTGTATGGTTCTTAATGTTTTAAATTCTAACATGCCAATAGCTGATATCAATAGAACTAATATTACTCTTATCCCAAAGACTAAAAATCCTACAAAGATGACTGAGTTCAGACCTATAAGCCTGAGTAATGTCATTTATAAAATCATCTCAAAAGTTCTAGCCAATCGACTTAAAGCAATTCTTCCCCAAATCATCTCTGAAAACCAAAGTGCATTCCTTTCAGAGTGACTTATAATAGATAACGTTTTGGTTGCCTTAAAATTGATGCATTATCTAGACCATAAAAGAGATGGTAAGGATTGCTACATGGTGGTCAAGCTTAATATGAGTAAGGCATATGATAGGATTGAGTGGAGCTTCATTGAAAAAGTCATGGAGCAATTTAGCTTTCTAGAAAAATGGATTAGTCTTATTATGCGTTGTATTACCACTGTGACCTATTCTATTCTGGTTAATGGGGTAGCTCAAGGATGCATTGTGCCTACAAGGGGCTTGCGTCCCCTCTCCTCTTACCTCTTTCTCCTATGTGCAGATGATTTTTCTTCATTCATCTATGGTGCTATCAAGAATAAAGCAAATAGTGGAATCTCTATTTGCAAATGATGTCTCATGATCACTCACTTATTCTTTGCGGATGACAGCCTCCTCTTTTGTAAGGCAAGTGGGCAAGAGTGTCATGCACTGAATAAGGTTCTTGAGCTCTATGAGGCGATTTCTGATTAGAAAATCAACACAAATAAATCATCTGTGTTCTTCAGCTACAACACTCCTGATAACACAAAGAAAGAAGTGTTGGACATCTTGGGTCTCATGCAAGACTCGAGGCATAGCAAATACTTGGGCCTCCCATCAATCATTAGAAAGTCAAAAAAGGAAGTATTTGCTGAAGTTAAAAAAGAGTGGAGAAGAAACTATCAGGATGGAAAGAGAAAATGTTGTCGATAGGAGGAAAGGAGATTCTGATCGAGGAAGGGAGATTCTAATCAAGGCAGTGGCCGAAGCCATACCTACTTATAAAATGAGCTGCTTTCAATTGCCAAAGGGGCTTTGTGATGAAATTGAAGGTATGATGGGGAGATTTTGGTGGGAACAAAGGCAGTAGGAGATGAAGATTGCTTGGGTCAGCTGGGGAAACATGTGTAAGTCTAAGCTTAAAGGAGGTATGGGGTTTCAAAACCTACAAGCCTTTAACTTGGATATGCTAGCTAAACAAGGATGGAGGCTACTGTCTAACCCAAACTCCCTAGTGGCACATATCTATAAAGCAAAGTATTTCCCCTATGGTGATGTTCTTAACTCAAAGTTAGGAAGTAACCCGTCTTATGCCCGGAAAAGTATCTTCAATGGGTTAGAAGTGATTAGAAAATGTACTTATTGGAGGGTAGGTAATGGGAGGCTTATTCATATTTGGGATAATAAGTGGCTACCCACTCCCACAACTTATAAGGCAATCTTCCCTCCTCGCATGCTTGATGATTACCCTGTGATATTTGCTTTGATTGATCCTGATACAAGAAGATGGAAAGTTAATTTAATAAGAGCTTTGTTCTTGCCTTTTGAAGCCAGCATAATTCTTAACATTCCTTTAAGCCACAATCTACTTAAGGACAAAGTAATTTGGGTTGGCAACAAAAAAGGGGACTTCCCTATCAAGAGTGCCTACTACATTGCTCTTAACGTATTGGAAACTAATGAAACGGGTGAAAGCTCTAAGGGGGATCCCAGATTTCCATTATGGAGGAAACTTTGGCACCTTAAGATTCTAGCAAAGTTCAGAATATTTGCTTGGCATGCTTGCATGAATGCTCTACTCACAAAGCTTAACTTAAGCAAGAGAGAAGTAAATACTAATATGTCCTACCCCATATGTGATGAAGAAGTTGAAACCACCTCACACTCCCTTATCTCATGTGAATATGCTAAAGAGGTCTGGGATAATTGGTCTGAAAATCCAATGAACATTTTAATCAATAACAATGATATCTTAAATGTTGCTATGAGATTTATGGCTGAAGGAACATCCCAAGATATTGAAACATTCTTCTTGACTGCTTGATCCATCTGGTATAATAGAAACCAGAAAGTTTTTGAAGACAGTTGCCACCCCCTACCCAAGTATGGAATTTTGCTAGAAGGCTCTCTCGCGACTTCATAGAGGCTTCTAATACTTTTTGTGATAAGCAATCTTCCTTAAAGGAAGGATGGAGTCCCCCTCCCTTAGGTATGTATAAAGTTGATGTGGATGGCGCTGTTGACCCTTCAGCATTGGTGTGATCATCAGAAACAACAAAGGAGAAACCATTGTTGCCCATTGTATGCCCCTCCCTGGTGAGTACTCTATCTTGGAGACTAAAGTGCTCTTTTAGCCAAGAAAATGGAGCTGCAGCAAGTCATCTTTGAATCTGATGCCTCATCAGTTGTTAATAGTGTAAATGCTGGTGACGAAAGTGGTTGCAATGGCCACTTGTTCCAAGGTGTTAGGTGTATTCTTAACTCCTTCATTTCTTGGCAGTTCAAGCATCCGAAAAGGGCCTACAACAAAGCAGCCCATGAGTTAGCTCAGCATGCTAAATGTTATGGCACTAATCAAGTCTAGAAGGGAGTATCACCACCTATGGTGCAACACATAGTCCAATTTGATTGTAGTTAGCTTGATTTCATTTGTACTCATGACCTTGTTGTATGCCTTTTTTAGTTGAATGAAACTTGTTTTCTTATAAAAAATATATATATATATATATATTTTCTTTTTTCTTTTTTTTAATATAAGATATAAATTCTATTATAGCCTAATCTAGGTGTATGTATGTGTGAAACTCTTTTCTGAAAACTTAAACCGACCCTTACCCCGACCACTTCACAAGCACTTATACTTGTGGAGAAGCACTTATACTTACGGAGTAACCACCGTACTAAGAATGCGCGGTGGTAACATCAAATTCTTTTACTTGCAGGGAGTATCTGCTAGGCATTAATTGAACATGCGTTCAATTAAATTGGTTTAATTATACATTCAGTTCTCGAACTTTTTGAAAAAAGAAAAAAGAAAAAAAAGGACCTTGTCATACTTTCCTACATTAACAGAACATGCATGCAACTAAATTTGTTTAATTACACATCCAATTCTCAAACATTTGCTCCATATTTCAAAATAATCCATGTCATTTGAAATGTTTCATTTACCGTTCATATCATTAATTCTTTTTTGTTTATTTGAGTCGAGAATGTTTAGCAAAATCTCAAGGATTTTGATAGCAGTAAAGGAGAGAAGAAATTAGTTATTTGATTATTTATTTATTTATTAATATTTTTTTGGAGATAGAAAAAATCAAAGCAACAATGATTTTAAAAAGACTAGAAAGACTATAACATGGGTGACCTATAGCGGCAAGTCCAAAAAGCACGGCAGTAGGTGCTTATAGTAGTAGAAATAGAAACCGTCGAAGAAAAAAAATGTTGGAATAGCCCATGAATTTTTTTGTAGTGTTTTGACACAAATTTAAACCTATAAAGGTTATAAATATTTCGAAGGATGATGACCATTTTCAATAATGGTTACTCTACAAGTATAAGTAGGGGTGTTCATCAAACCGCAAAAACCGCATCAAAACCGCCCGCAAAATGGCATAACTGCACTGCACCGCAAGTAACAGTGTTCCGCACCGCAAGTAACAGTGCACCGCACCGCACCGCATCCTCTATATGTATTAATATATTTATTTATTTAATATTAAATATATTTATATATATATATATATAAAAGGACAAAAGATCAATACATTAATAATTTAATACTCTAGCAGTATCTAATTGTTTTGTAAACATAGCCGCCACACTTCAACCTAGAGTCCTAGACTACTCACTGCCGTACCAGTTGCTTACTATTAAGGTATTCATGTGTTCAATTCAAGTTTTTCTTTGTTAAAGTTAATCTATTGGCCTATTATACTATTCACTTAGGACAAGTTGTTAAAGTCAATCTATTGTTAAAGTTTTTATTTGTTCAATTCACTGCCATTGCACCAGACTATTAGTTGTATCTCATTATTCTATTGTTAAAGTTTTTCTTTGGTATAGTGGCACTTGGAACTTCCTATGTTAGATATTTAAGTTAGATATATATATATATATATATTTTTTATGTTAGATATTATTTACGTTTGATTGTTAGAAGCTATAGGTTCTGATCAATTTCCATCTTCAAGGAATTTATTATTTTATTATAGGAAATGCTAACGAGTGCCCTTAGGGTACTGATTAATAATCCATATAAAGAAAGTTTTTATGGGAAATGAAAAAAAAAAGTAATTAATATTTTGACAGTTTTTTTCATTTTCCATAAAAGTGGTATTAAAACTTTCCCAAAGTGGATCATTAATAAGTGCCCTAAGGGCACTCGTTAGCAAAATCCTTTTATTATATATATATTCTATAGCAAGTGGCAATGAAGTGAGAACCTAAGCTATAGGTTGTGATCAATTTCCAATGTAACTTTTTTTTATTTCCTCATGATCTTTCAGATCTTCCAACTTGCAAGCTTGATCTGCACAGCTCTATTTCATCTTAGTTGGCTATGTTCTTCAAGAATAATTATACTGCACTAGCATGTTTAGAAAAACCACTTCTTATTTATCCTCTCCAGTAATCAATGAACATGATGTCATCGGATTGAAACAATTCTGATAATCTACAACTTAATTCATGAATATTCCATTTGATGACAATAAAAATTTTCGTTTCATAAAGTAACAAATATCATATGTGTCCCTGCTATATATATATATATATATATTTTTTTTTTTTTTTTTGCCTTAAGCTCCTGCAAAACTCCTTTTCTAACCTATATATATATATATATGTGTGTTTGTTTTTTCAATGGCCCTAAATGGATGCTCCCTCAAATCCAAATCCACTAGCACCAAATGGCCCTAATGACCCTTTGATTGTGGATGATGAACCCCTACCAAAAAAAACTAGAGTTAATGAGAATCCGTTCACTAGAGAGCCATCTGATGTTTGGGAGCATTTTGTTAAGTTACAAAATCGTGAAAAGTCAGAATGCAAATATTGTAAGAAGCAATACAATGTTGTAAGGAGGAATGGGACCTCATCCATGCGGGCTCATATACTAAAATGTAAGAAGATTCTAGGTGTCATTGACACGAGCCAAACCACTTTGAGTTTCCAAGCAAAAAAAAACTGGTGGTGTTAAGGGAGAGTTTAGTAATGAGCTTGTTGTTGCTAAATTTTCTATTGAGAGAATTCGGATGGCACTTGCGAGGATGATTATAGTGGATGAGCTACTTTTTAGATTTGTTGAGCATGATGGTTTTATATACATTATGGGGGTGGTTGAGCCTAGGTTTCCTATGCCTTCTCGTCTCACGGTGCAAGGGATTGTATTAAACTTTGGTTGGGGGAAAGGGAGAAGTTGATAAGCTATTTGAAATTGGTCAAAGGGTGTCTTTGACTACTGACACATGGACTTCCATTCAAAACCTCAACTACATGTGTCTCACTTGCCACTATATTGATGGTGATTGGACCTATCAAAAAAAGATTTTGAATTTTTGTATAGTTCCAAATCATAAAAGGGAGACAATTGGGAAAACTATTGAAAGGTGCTTGAATGATTGGGGTATCAAAATGGTGATAATTGTCACAGTTGATAATGCTAAACCTAATGATGTGGCTCTTGATTATTTGAAGAAAAAGTTGGAGATGAAGGATGGTTGTATGTTGGGAGGCCGATTCTTGCACATGAGATGTGTTGCTCATATATTGAATCTCATTGTGCAAGAGGGATTGAAAGACATTCATAACTCAATTGTTAAGGTGAGGAATGCAGTGCGGTATGTTAAATTATCTCCAAAAAGGATGGATAGGTTCAAGGAAGCTGTATAGGATGAAAAAATCCAATCTAAGAGTTTATTATCTCTTGATGTCCCTACTAGATGGAGTTCCACATATCTTATGTTAGAGGCAGCCGAGAAGTTTGAAACAGCCTTTGATAGGATGCATAAAGAGGATGTGAAATTTATTTCTTACTTTATGGAGGTAGATGGAAATGAGAATCAGAAGCACATAGGTCCTCCCAAAGGTAAGGATTGGGTGAATGTCATAATGTTTTAGGTCCTCCCAAAGGTTTGGGTCTCTCTGGCTTTTTTATGAGGTAACTCTACGTTTTTCTGGTTCTTTATTTGACACTTCAAATACTTATTTTTGTGAGCTAGGGGGCATTCAAAATGAATTGCATAGATTGTGTGGCATTGATGGTGATCCTCTCTTAAAAGAAATGGCACAATCTATGAAGAAAAAATATGAGAAGTATTGGGGAGACATTAAAAATATGAATTTGATAATGTTTATTGCCGTGGTTCTTGACCCAAGATATAAGATGAAATATTTGAAATATTGGTTTAATAAGTGGTATTCAAAAGAGAAGACAGAGTTTGCTTTAAAATTGGTAAGGAATGCTTTAGATGACTTGTATGCCCACTATGCAAAGGGTACTGAATTATCAAGTGCTAGTGGCAATGGGTAGGCCACTAATGTTGGTTCTTCAATAGAATCAAGTGCTAGTTTTCCATATGATCCATGGAAGATTGCTTCACATGAGTTTGATGAACACATAACTACAGGAGATGATAATGAATGCACTACTGATGTGGACAAATATCTTAATGAAGCTAGTGAAAAAAATAGGGAGGGTTTTGATATTTTGGCTTGGTGGAAGGTGAATTCTACTAGATATGTAATCCTTTTCGAGGTAGCACGAGATGTCATGGCTATTCCTGTGTCTACTGTTGCTTCTGAGTCAGCCTTTAGCACGAGGGGTCGTGTTTTGGGTCCTTTTAGGAGTTCACTAGCTCCTACAATTGTGGAGGCCCTTATCTGTGCTCAAAATTGGTTAAAAAACCCATCTAAACCAATCAATCTTCGGGAAGCAATGAATGAAGTGGAAAGTCTTGAGCAAGATGTTGAAGCAGGTAATTTTCTAAAACTATATATTTAAATTGTATATTAGTTTACTAACATTTTCTGTATTTATTTTCATAGAATTGATGAAATTGGTAACAGAGAAAGAAGATTAAGTGAAGACTTGGAGTGTGAGCTACAAAATAGAATTGGGAGGGGGAGAACTGGAGAAGTATAGCATTGGATGGACAGACCTTTTTTTTTTTTGGTTGCGTTCATGTTCATTTACACAATTTCTTGTTGGGTTTATAATTAATACTTTTTTTGGATTTGTAATTCATTTCATGCTTTTCTTTAGACTTGTTTACAATATGGTTTTGATAATTGAAATTTGAAATTAGTAGGCATGACTAGAATTGCTTTAAGTATGGGTAAATCCTTTTTGCTTTGTACCTGGTGTTTCACATAAACTCTTTACTTCATACTCTTGATCTAAAGTGAGGACTGAAGAACATTAGATTTTGATAGTTAAAACATTTAAGTTGCTTGCTACTCTACCTTATTCAAAGTACTTGACTTCATTACATGTTTGATGTATACTTGAGAATTTGAGATAGTGATATTACTGATACATTTTGAATTATATGGTGATATATATGTTGAATTTTTATATAGCAAGTGAATTTTTATATACCGCACCGCACATGCGACCGCAAAAATGAGGTGCGGTGCAGTTATGATTTTGGCTAAAACCGCACCGCACCGCACCGTGAACACCTCTAAGTATAAGTGTTTGTGGGGTGTGGGGAGTAAGGATTCAAGTCTCTAGGAGAGAGTTTTATATACATATACACTTAAATTAGGTTAGAGTAAAATTTCTATTTTGTATATAAAAAAAAATAATGGTTAAATAATGGAACAAAGGTTGGGGGCTAAATTCTCTATAAGAAATATATATGTAAAAAAAATATATATAAAAAGTTGGGGACTAAATGTTGAAATTAAACCAACTCTTGCCCAGATCACCAATTCCAATTATAAGGGGAAACAATTAAAGGCTTCGTGAGAGTACTATGGACTGATTTCACTGATTAGTGGGCCTTGTAGAACCACAAGTATGTCTTTGTACTCTGCAGTGTGGCGAACTTCTTTGATGGATGTAGTATTAACCCAAGCCCAAGCCGGGTGAATAATATATAGCCCAACTTAACTGGGCTTAAAAGCAGAGTGTTTTTTTTTTGGCATCACAAAGGTAGATATTTTTATCTTTTGTTTTGTTAATGGTGGTATATTATATATTATTATGTTATTGCTAGTGGTCCCCAATCCCCATTTTCTCCATGATAGGTACCAGCCCCCAAAGATCATAAATGTTATATTATATGCTGCACAGTGTAAATCTTATATTGCTTTAATCATATGACTCAAAATTAAAAGTTACATTAAATCTAGAGACACGTGTAACTTCATAACTTGATGAAATGAATAACTGTAGGTAATAGGAAAAAAAAAAGTGTGGATCAATTGTTCATCATTCACATTTGACTAATTTTGATAAGTTGTGAAATTAAATGTATGCGTTAAAGTTATTAAGATAAATGTTTTAAAGTAAAATTCTATTATCAAAGTTTCCACAAATTTATATACTACCTTTTTATATATATATATATATATATAAATGTATGTATGTTTATATGACATTTGATCCATAATAATTATTCTTTAGTATCTAACTAAGACACCAATTAATTTTTCGTGTAAGCAAAATTCAAATCACAAATCTCTTACAGGGCCGGCTGAACTATGGACGCAATTGATGAAATCTTCTAAGGCCCCCATTTGTATTAAATATATATATATATAAAATAAATTTTAATTAACGAAAAAAAATTTAAGTCCTTTTATTGGCCAATAAAATGAATTAAAAATGTCTCATTGTATCCTAAAATATCGATGATTAAAAAGGAAAAGAAGGCCCCAATTGTAAAATAAAAAAGAAAAAAAAATATATATTTTTAATTAAGGAAAACAAAATTTTAAGTCCTTTTATTGGTAGTAGAATGCATTAAAAATGCACAATTATATCCTAAAATACAAAAAATTAAAAAGAGAATAAAATAGTCAAATTCGGCTAACAAAATTAAATTATAGGAGACAAATTCATTAAATTATTCTTGAAATATGCTAAAATCAAAATTAATACTAGAAAAATTCATTAATAATACAACATAAATATCTTGAAATAAAAGATTATAAATTTCTAAAACAAAAGGAAAAAAAAACTCTCAATCTCTCTATCTTCATGTCTCTCCATCTATATTCTCACCTTTCTTTTCTTCATCTTGAATCTTTTATTTTTATTTTTATTTTTTTTATATAAGCGTTCTTCCTTCACTATGAAGTCAATCTGCAGTAGCTTCACTACAGTGGTGTAGCCGGCCCTAGAGGCACCCTCTCTCTCTCTCTCTCTCTCTCTCTCTCTCTCTCTCTCTCTCTCTCTTTGAAATTTTCATAAAAGAGTACTAAACTATTGATTTGTGATGACTATTAGCTTTTTATTCAATATTTCAAAAATAATAATAATAATATGCACTATACAGCTGACAGGACAGATTACTGCACTACACACTGCACATAACAAATATCACTGTAGCATACGTCAACCACATCCCATATGGCCCACACACTATGACTAAAGACACTAATCACCTATTAATCAGATGAGTTTTAACATTTAAAGTTTCAAGATTTTTTGGATTTTAAGTTTTATTAACAAAACATTCTTATATTCACCCACTGTATAATAAACACCTATACACATAGACTCTTTTTATCACCCCAATTGATAATTTGATGTATATCATATCAACTCGTTTGTATTATGATGATATTAATTTTTTGAACCAATTAATAAATTAATTTTTATTTATGCTGGATTGTAGGTTTAAACTTTAAATAATAAAGTGGTCACAACGTTAGAAAATTTGCAATAACCAAGTTTTATTATTCTATACTTTAAATTTTATTTTTAGTTAAATTATAATTTTTAATTGTAAATTGTGTTTTATTTATTTATAAATATTTGCTCATTATATATGTTTACTAGAAAAAATTTATCTGGATATGAAAAACTTCAACAACAACAACAACAAAAAAATAAAATAAAATAAAAAAAAAGAGAAAAATAAAAAAACAAACTAAATCTCGAAAAGGATCAATAGATTTTAAATAAAAAATAACAAAATTCAATAAATATTAATTAATTAATATTTAAATATAAAAAGACCCAACTTAAAATTTTTATCCAAGGCTCCCAAAGTTATTAAGCCGACTCTGATATCTTATTCAATGACAAGTGAATTTACCGGTTAAACTAATTGGAATCTACAAATATATACTACTTTGATTAAAACTCAATCACCAAGTTTGGAAAAACTTAAAAGATGCTTCGGTTTTTATTTTCGGATTATTCTAATCATTTTTAATTTTCATAAAAACTCAGTGCAAATCAATATACTTCCATCATTTAACAGAATAGGGGTTTTTAAAAATGAAGGGATTACTTGTACTTTCTCTTCCTTAACTATGTTGCAGTTGCAATGTTCCCTAAACTTTTTTTTTTTTTTTGAAACATTCCCTAAACTTCAAAATTAAGCAATAATCAGCCCCCACAACTATTGATAATAAGCACCTTACCTCTACCGTTAGAATTTTCATCAAATTTAATGGAAAGAAATTATATCTATTTCCCTTTCAATAATATTAATTAGTGAAATATTTTTAAATGACTTTGTTGCTAATTAAACATGATCGTTATCACTTATCAGGACTTTTTTTTTTGAAACTCACTTATCAGGACTTATGTACGCGTGAACTTTGATTATTATTCTCTATAAAAAGCAATAGGCTAAATGCATTTTGAACGTGCCAAATTTAAAAAAAAAAACATGTGCATTTTGAGCTGCGTTTTCTTTGGTCCAGAGGGCAGAACGACCTTGACAGCCCTGTTAGAGCCAATTAAAGTGAGTGTGAAAACGAGTGAAAATTTGCAAGAGCAATCTGGTGGCCATGGGGGCACTGATTTGGCTTTCAAGAGAGATTCATGAATATGCATTAATGTGATTCTTTAACATCGATTACGACTGGACCTTTGACCAGCCAAGTCCAATCCGATCAATCTCAAAATATTTTGTAAGACCAGGCTCTCAAGTTTCTACTTTGCATACATATTATGCAAATTATAATCTTGTGGACATTGTGGTTCCACAGGAGTCAAAGTGGTACATGCATGAAGGAAAAAACAAAGTGTTCTACAATGGAAACATTACTAATGATCATCCAAGTCTTTGACTGGCAGGTACAATGTACACAGTCAACAGTATAGGCAACTTGGCAGCATGATGATAATCTGGTGGGAAATAGAGAAAGAAGACAGAAACCTGATGAGGTTTGAAGAATTGGCAGTAAGCACGTACTGATAGTTATAAAGGGAATATTTAACAAGTGGTGGATAAATGATGGGATAAAGTTTTGTAGCTAAATCAACAAATGGAATGAAAAAAAATTTAGGATATAAGCAAGATTAATGGCACTAAAATCAATCAAAGGAAGGAGTGTTGGAATTCAAAAGAAAATTGTATTAGCTCTTTCTAGAGAAATTAGGCAATTTTGTTGCGAATAGTAAGCATTGGGTAGTGGCAGTGCTCAACTATATTGGAAGATATAATATAAATTAAATAAATATCTACGTAGTCGAGATATATCTGTCATTTTTTTTTCACGGATGGTGTGAACATCGTAGATACACATATATGCACATATATATTCAATGTACACATGCATATTATATATATGATTTTCAAGCATCTGAAAAGGGCATAAAACAAGGCAGCCCATAAGTTAGCTTAGCATGCTAAATGATGTGGCACCAATCAAATCTGGAAAGGAGTATCACCACCTATATATGGTGCAACACATAGTCCAATCTGATTGTAGTTAGCTTAATTTCATTTGTACTCATGACCTTGTTGTATGTCTTTTTCAGTTGAATGAAACCTATTTTCTCCAAAAAAAAAAAAAAAAAAAAAAAATCTTTATTCTTTTTTTAATATAAAATAGAAATTCTACTCTAGTCTAATCTAAATGTATGTGTGTATGAAGCTCCCTCCTGAAAATTTGAACCGACCCTTACCCCAACTCTTACCCCTCACACCTCACAAGCACTTATACTTGTGAGGAAATACTTATACTTGTGGAGTAACTACCGTACTAAGGATGCGCGGTGGTAACATCAAATTCTTTTACTTGCAGGGAGTATCTGCTAGGCATTAATCGAACATGCGTTCAATTAAATCGGTTTAATTATAAATTCAGTTCTCGAACTTTTTGAAAAAAAGAAAAGAAAAAAAAAAAGACCTTGTCATACTTTCCTACATTAACAGAACATACATGCAACTAAATTGGTTTAATTACACATCCAATTCTCAAACATTTGCTCCATATTTCAAAATAATCCATGTCATTTGAAATGTTTCATTTACCGTTCCTATACATAAGTTTGTGTACGAATAGTTCATATCATTAATTCTTGTTTTGATTTGAGTTTGAGAATGTTTAGCAAAATCTCAAGGATTTTGATAGCAGTAAAGGAGAGAAGAAATTAGTTATTCGATTATTTATCTATTTATTAATATTTGTTTGGAGATAGAAAAAATCAAAGCAACAATGACTTTAAAAAGACTAGAAAGACCATAACATGGGTGACCTATAGCAGCAATTCCAAAAAGCGTGACAGTAGGTGCCTATAGCGGTAGAAATAGAAACCGTCAAAGAAAAAAAATGCTGGGATAGCCATGTATTTTTTTTTTAGTGTTTTGACACAAATTTAAACCTATAAAGACTATAAATATTTCAAAGGATGATGACCATTTTAAATAATGGAACAAAGGTTGGAGACTAAATTCTCTATAATAAATATATATGTAAAAAAAGAGTTGGGGACTAAGGGTCTGTTTGGTTGGGAGAATGGAAAAGTTGGAGGATAGAAAATGCAGAGAGGATAGAAAATATTTTAGTTTCCTTCATTTGTGTTTGGTTGGGAGGGTGGAAAGTGGATGAATAGAAAACTTTTTTATTTTGTTGAAAATAAAGTTTGTATAAATTGACCATCATGTCCCTATGAAATAAAATAAAAGGTAACATATTATGTATATATATATTTTAATAATTATGTATAGATAGACACTAATTAAAGTATAAAAAAAAAAGCATAACAAAATGTTTTCAAAAAAGAAAAGAAAAGAGAACCAAAAAGAAAAACCCAAACAAAATTAATGAGAAAATAAACATACGAGTCAAAAAAGAAGAAGAAGATACACATCCAGAAAAAGTCAAAGAAAATAAAAAGAAGAAAAGAAAAGAAGCTACGTTTAGAGAAAAGAAAAGAAAAAATAATAATAAAAAATGAAAATCATCACGTCAGTAATAAAGAAAAAAAAATCAAGGAAAAAAAAAGTCAACATGTCAATAACAAAGGAAGAAAAAATGAAAGGAAAAAATAAAAAGCCAACACATTCGAGATTTGAAGGTGAGCTTTAAGGATATTTTTGGAAGTTCATTTTATGAGTTTCTTCTTTTCAATTTTCTCTTCATTTTGAAGAGAAAACTTTTCGGTGGGCCATGAGAAAAAACACCTAAACCCCACAATTTATTTTTCTTCCTCTCCCATCCAACCAAATACACTTTAAAAAAATTTTCCTTCCTATTTTCTCTTTAAAGTTTTTCATCCTCTCTATTTCACCTCTAAACAAACATACTCTAAAAAAAATGTTGTAATTAAACCAACTCTTGCCCAGATCACCAATTCCAATTATAAGGTGAAACAATTAAAGGCTTCGTGCGAGTACTATGGACTGATTTCACTGATTAGTGGGCCTTGTAGAACCACAAGTATGTCTTTGTACTCTGCAGTGTGGCGAACTTCTTTGATGGATGTAGTATTAACCCAAGCCCAAGCCGGGTGAATAATATATAGCCCAACTTAACTGGGCTTAAAAGCAGAGTTTTTTTTTTTTTTTTTTTTTTTTTTTTTTTTTTTTTGGCATCACGAAGGTAGATATTTTTATCTTTGGTTTTGTTAATGGTGGTATATATTATTAAGTTATTGTTAGTGGTCCCCAATCCCCATTTTCTCCATGATAGGTACCAACCCCAAAAGATGATAAATGTTATATCATATGCTGCACAGTGTAAATGTTATATTGCTTTATTCATATGACTCAAAATTAAAAGTTATATTAAATCGACAGACACATGTAACTTCATAACTTGATGAAATGAATAACTGTAGGTAATAGAAAGAAAAAGTGTGGATCAATGTTAGAGTAATTGTTTATCATTTACATTTGACTAATTCTGATAAGTTGTAAAATTAAGTATATCCATTAAAGTTATTAAGATAAATGTTTTTAACTAAAATTCTATTATCAAAGTTTCCACAAATTTATATACTACCTTTTTTTTTTATATATATCTATATAATAATTAATAGTCAAAACGTTTGACTTTTCGTTGACCACTCCTCATTCCGTCACATGACTACATAAATTGCTGACACGTTACACTAAACAATTGTATCTTTTCGGTGGTTTGCTTATTTAGTTTCAGTGGGTAACTACTTATTGTTGTTTATATACCCTGTTTACATTTTGTTTTCTTCTTTCTGTTCTTTCGTTTTCTGTTTTTTTTCCCTCAGTGAGAACAAACCTAGCAAAGGTTGTGGACAAAAAATAGAGTACTCTTGACACTACTACTATTGGTAATTCTTTTCTTCACAATCATGCAATTGTTTTCTGTTTTTAATTTTTAATTTTTATAATAACAAACATTTATAACTAATGGATTAAAATATTTTGTGCACACCATGTGTTTGAGAAAATTTTGCGCAGAGTAAACCAATTGCCGATAAAGTGTTTTGCCTTTGTCATATTTGCTGTGTTTGCACTGTGTCTGAGATATTTTCCGACCATTGTATAAAGTTGTTTTGAGAGTAGTGGTGGGATTAATTAAATTATACTATATTAAGATATTTGTCTTCTTGAATCTTTGTTTGACTGAGCATTGGTCTATATATTTGCTGGTCTGTGCATATTGTGCCTGCGCTGCATTGTTTGGTTTTGAAATATAGTTGGCTTATAATATATTATATGAGGTTAAAGCCTTTTTGTCTCTTACGGTTTATTGTTTGGCTGGGAATTATTTAATCTGTAGTGTGTTCGTATTGTGCTGCTCTTTTTCTGCAATTCGGTGATGAAGTCAAAGCAAATGTTTTATTTGCATCTCTTGGAAAGTGGTGATTGGTCATTGTAGTACATACACGACAGTATATAGTAAGGCAATGAATAACTGCCTTAAGATTTTATGTTTCATACATTTTATGGATAGTTGAGGATATTTAAGATTTAATTCTTCATTTTATTTTAAACTTAAGTTTGATTTCTATTTTTCATTAAGTAATTTAATGTTTCATCTTTATACAAAATAGGTTTCCCGTGCATCGCACGGGTTTAGTGACTAGTATATATATATGTATGTATGTATGTATGTATGTATGACATTTGGTCCATAATAATTATTCTTTATTATCTAACTAACGCACCAATTAATTTTTATTGTAAGCAGAATTCAAATCACAAATCTCTTACAGGGCCGGCCGTACTGATGCAATCGCCTAAGAAATCCCCCAAAAAAAAGGCCCCCACTTGTATTAAAATATATATAAAATAAATTTTAATTAAGGAAAAAAAATTTTAAGTCCTTTTATTGGCCAATAGAATGAATTAAAAATGTCTCATTGTATCCTAAAATACAGATGATTAAAAAGGAAAAGTAGGCCCCAATTGTAAAATAAAAAAGAAACAAGAAATATATATATATATATATATCTATCTTTTAATTAAGGAAAACAAAATTTTAAGTCCTTTTATTGGTAGTAGAATGCATTAAAAATGCACAACTATATCCTAAAATACAAAAAAAATTAAAAAGAGAATAAAATAGTCAAATTCGGCTAACAAAATTAAATTATAGAAGATAAATTCATTAAATTATTCTTGAAATATGCTAAAATCAAAATTAATACCAGAAAAATTAATTAATAATACAACATAAATATCTTGAAATAAGAGATTATAAATTTCTAAAACAAAAGAAAAAAAAAAATCTCAATCTCTCTATCTTCGTGTCTCTCCATCTACATTCTCACATTTCTTTTCTTCATCTTGAATCTTTCTTTTTTTTTTGGTTGTTGTTGTTGTTGTTGTTAATATAAGCGTTCTTCTTTCACTATGAAATCAATCTGCAGTAGCTTCACTACAGTGATGTAGCCAGCCCTAGAGGTACCCTCTCTCTCTCTCTCTCTCTCTCTCTAAAATTTTCATAAAAGAGTACTGAACTATTGATTTGTGATGACTATTAGCTTTTTATTCAATATTTCAAATAATAATAATAATAATAATAATATGCACTACACAACTGACAGGACAGATTACTGCACTACACACTGCACATAACAAATATCACTGTAGCACACGTCGGCCACATCCCATATGGCCCACACACTATGACTAAAGACACTAATCACCTATTAATCAGATGAGTTTTAACATTTAAAGTTTCAAGATTTTTTGGATTTTAAGTTTTATTAACAAAAAATTCTTATATCCACTCACTGTATAATAAACACCTATACACACAATCTCTTTTTATCACCCCAGTTGATAATTTGATGTATATCATATCAACCCATTTGTATCATGATGATACTAATTTTTTGAACCAATTAATAAATTAATTTTTATTTGTGCAGGATTGTAGGTTTGAACTTTAAATAATAAAATGGTCACAACATTAGAAAAGTTACAATAACCAAGTTCTATTATTCTATACTTTTAAATTTTATTTTTAGTTAAATTATAATTTTTAATTGTAAATTGTGTTTTATTTATTTATAAATAATTGCTCATTATATATGTTTACTAGAAAAAAATTTATCTGGATATGAAAAGCTTCAAAAAAGGAAAAAGAAAAGAGAAAAATCGAAAAACAAACTAAATCTCAAAAAGGATCAATAGATTTTAAATAAAAAAATAACAAAATTCAATAAATATTATTTAATTAATATTTAAATATAAAAAGACCTTACTTAAAATTTTTACCTAAGGCCCCCAAAGTTGTTAAGCCGACCCTAATCTCTTATTCAATAACAAGTGAATTTACCAGTTAAACTAATTGGAGCCTACAAATATATACTACTTTGATTAAAACTCAATCACCAAGTTTGGAAAAACTTAAAAGATGCTTCATTTTTTATTTTCGGATTATCCTAATCATTTTTAATTTTCATAAAAACTCCGTGCAAATCAATATACTTCCATCATTTAACATAAAAGGGGTTTTTAAAAATGAAGGGATTACTTGTACTTTCTCTTCCTTAACTATGTTGCAGTTGCAATGTTCCCTAAACTTCAAAATTAAGCAATAATCGGCCCCCACAACTATTAATAATAAGCACCTTACCTCTACCGTTCGAATTTTCATCAAATTTAATGGAAAGAAATTATATCTATTTCACTTTCAATAATATTAATTAGTGAAATATTTTTAAATGACTTTGTTGCTAATTAAACATGATTGTTATCACTTATCAGGACTTATGTACGCGTGAACTTTGATTATTATTCTCTATAAAAAGCAACAGGCTAAATGCATTTTGAACGTGCCAAATTTCAAAAAAAAAAACGTGCATTTTGAGCTGCGTTTTCTTTGGTCCAGAGAGCAGAACGACCTTTACAGCCCTGTTAGAGCGGCAGAGCCAATTAAAGTGGGTGTGAAAACGAGTGAAAATTTGCAAGAACAATCTGGTGGCCATGGGGGCACTGATTTGGCTTTCAAGAGACAGATTCATGAATATGCATTAGTGTGATTCTTTAACATCGATTACGACTGGACTTTTGACCAGCCAAGTCCAATCTGATCACTCTCAAAATATTTTGTAAGACCAGGCTCTCAAGTTTCTCTACTTTGCATACATATTATACTAATAATCTTGTGGACATTGTGGTTCCACAGGTACAATGTACACAGTCAACAGGATAGGCAACTTGGCAGCATGATGATAATCTGGTGGGAAATAGAGAAAGAAGACAGAAACCTGATGAGGTTTGAAGAATTGGCAGTAAGCACGTACTGATAGTTATAGAGGGAATATTTAACAAGTGGTGGATAAATGATGGGATAAAGTTTTGTAGCTAAATCAACAAATGGAATGAAAAAAAATTTAGGATATAAGCAAGATTAATGGCACTAAAATCAATCAAAGGAAGGAGTGTTGGAATTCAAAAGAAAATTGTATTAGCTCTTTCTAGAGAAATTAGGCAATTTTGTTGCAAATAGTAAGCATTGGGTAGTGGCAGTGCTCAACTATATTGGAAGATATAATATAAATTAAATAAATATCTAAGTAGTCGAGATATATCTGTCATTTTTTTTTTTCCACGGATGGTGTGAACATCATAGATACACACATATATATATATATATATATGCACATATATATTCAATGTACACATGCATATTATATATATATATATATATATATGATTTTCTTATAATATTCAATAAATACAATAAAAAATGGAAGATTTGAATCCAAGAAATTTTCGTTGGAGACACCAAGGGATACTAGTTGAATACTAAACGATATTTTAATGTGAACGAAATAATAAAAATATAACATATTCATTATTTTGTATTTATTTGTTAGGAATTTTATATATGAATAAATTGTGTTCTAATTTGTATTTTTAATCAAAATTCCACTTGTAACACATGTCTAATAAACTTCAAATACACATTTAATTTTTGTAAAACTTATAAAATGATTAAATTATTGTTCAATTTGTGCATCAAAAACTTTATAGTTCAATTTGAATCAATATAAAATTATGGCGTTTATTATATTATTATCTTAAAATTTTGTTACTTATACATCTATTTTTATGAATAATAATAAATAATCATATAAATAATTTGAGATCTTAGTCTTAGCCCTTTTAAAGCTATTTTTTTTTCTTCATATTTTTCATCTACAATTAAAAAACTTTTGACTCTTTATTTTCTTTCTTTTTTTAATGCTAGTTTTTATTTTATAACAGTTTAACATTAGAAAACATGATAAAATATGAATAATTTTTTTTTCTATATTTTAAAATTAAGTTTGACATATTAAAAGTGCTACTTAGTATCAGCAATAGGTCTAAAAAGTATCTAAAAATATTGAATTTAGATAAATAAAATTAAAACAAGTAAAAAGAAAACTAAAAAAAATCTGTGTAATAAGACAAAAAGGGTGAGTTTTATTTAGTGAAGCCAGGGGGCAACCCCCCTCCCAACTCTACCCTATATATGGGTCCTATATAGTTGTGCATGTGACTCACACACAGCTGCAAGGTTCACCTACTGTTGACTATCCTAAAAAGTATGTAAACACTAATGTGTCATGTAGTTCCTTATCCTTGTAAAACAAAACTATATATATTATATACCTAACAAATTCTATAACTTTTTTTTTCACAATTTATTAAAGTAGCAAAATGTGATTATTAGTGCGATATTATTTTTGAAAGGAACCATCATTGACATCATTTAAATTATACATCAATCACAACCCACCATCTTAGTAATTGGGAAAAAACAATTGTGAAATTTATTGTGTGATTAAACTTATTATTAATTATTAAAAAAAAAAAATACTATGCTTGGGCATTTAAACACTAAAAAAAAATGAACATGAAAAAAAATTTAGGAACACAGCTTTTGTGACACAACTATAATGTGGTCAACTTTAAGTAATGGAGAAAAAATGATGGATTTATTTGAAAATGATTGTTATCGCTTACAGTTTCACCACTTCAAAAAGTTGTGACAAATAATTTGGCCACAGAAGGATGTGAATATAAATGGAGATATAGTGGGTGTTGAGGTTGAACTAAATTTGGTGAAAGTTCAGAACCCATGGGAACTATGTGCCAGGTGTAGAACCAGGGATGAGGTTAGTGGACCATGCTCCAAATGGTTTCAAAAAAAATACAACAGTACGACAGCTTCCAACGTATGATCCATCCACGTCAAGAATTGAACTTAGCCTATGTATTCTCAACAGCAAATACTATATACATAAAAAATTTCACAACAGTTGAATTGACAAGTTTTTATTAATTTTTATTCAATCTTTTACATCATCCAAGTATGCAATTTTTTGTTAAATTTATTGGTTTATAGACTTTCTCTATTCTCAAACATATGTTTGAAAGCCATAAACTCTAATGGAAATGGACTTACATGGAAACTTCTTGTTTGTTTGGAAAGCAAAACATGGCCACCTTATTGAATATTGCTATTGCGGCGTGTTCCTCTAGTGGAAGACTTCAGCTGGAAAATCCTCCAAATTAGAAGCAGCCTGCTACTATTTTGTCAAGAATTGGTCCAAATTTGCGACATAAAGTATGCTAATAATATGTTAGTCATAAAATTAGTATTTTTTAAAGTTGCTTAAAAAAGAGTTATATTCTTATAACAAACCTAATGTGAAAGTTCATTCGTTCAAACCATTATTTATAAGTTTCTTGATCTAACTTTTCAAATTTGTTTCTTTCAGGAAAATAGAACAACATTAATTAATAAATAGAATTGATCAAGATAAGTCTTTTGTAAACCTTTAATTTTATTCTTTCTAATAATAATATAATCGTCAAAACATGTTTAGAATTGGAGTAAAAAAGTTTTTGAACCCATGGCCATTGCAAACTCGATTAAATACAAGTCTACTCTTAACTAGGGGCAGACCTCAGACGTAGGTTATGGTTTGGGGACCAATAGGTCATGGCCTCCCTAACAATTATTTTCAAATTCTCTTTAGGTTACAAATACATTTTTTTAACAAAATATATAAAGACTTCTCCCAAAAAAAAAAAAATATATATATATATATATATATACCTTCTTTATTTCACCTCTATTTTATATAAAAATTTTAGAAATATATACCAATTATAAAAGTCCTAACAAATATTCATTAATTTGTCATTTGTCAACTCACCTACTTAAGGAAAATAAATATATGATTTCATGAATGAAACAAATTATATTGGTGAAATAAAATTCAACCAAAAGAATTTTCAATCAACTTTGTTAGATCTACAAGAAAAATAGAAAAACATAATGAAATAGAATTGAACAAGTTTATTTTTTGAAACCTTTTAATTCTTTTAAGTAATATACATCAAAACATATATATATGTAGATTTGGAGTAATAATTAAGAAAGTTAAGAATGATCAATTGAACAAACTGTATTTTGTTGTAGAAGATCAAGATGATAATAAAACATATTACCCTTTTTCAAATAGATTTTTGTAATGTGGCTATTTCTAACATATATTACAAACAACAAGAAGAAAGGATGTGAGACCATTTATCTTCATTTTATTGATTTAGGACAGAAAAGTGATTAAAAAGACAAAATTTACTGTGGTTACCCTCAAAATAAATAAAATGAAATTTGTGGTTCCATCCAAACTCATAATCTTATGATATGGTGAATGAATTGAATGGCACCAAATCAAGTATGACATGATTAATATGTAAAAACTTGAATGCTAAAAAGACTGGAAAAAGGAGGATACTTTTTTTAGGATATATATCAAAAATATTTACAAACAGATTGAAGAAAACCCATGTTCCAGTGAATTAAAATATCATAAATTTAACCTTCATTGTTCTTAACTGGCAAGGCTTTCTCCAAGGGAAGAGAAAAAGGTCTCTTAGAAAGCATAGTAATAAGCAGAACTAGTACTTCAATTGTCATGATAATTAATGAGCAGTTGATCGATCTCCAAAGACTTGTGTCAACAAGTCATATTGGTTGGCATTCGAAGAAGTCCCTAGCTGAGAGGAGCTAGATTCTGATGCTGGTAAGGCATGGTTGTGCACCCCCTTATATACTACTTTAAGATTGTTGGGTTCTGAGGTTGACCACTCAGCTCTCTTTTTTGCAGAACAACTGCTCCTTTGGCACTTGAAATAACTTCTGAGCATATATAAATTATTGAAAGGCATGTAATGACATGCATTAGCATAGGTCATAGATCAATATATATATATATATATATACACATATAAAATTTGAGAATTGAGAGAGAGAGAGGGATTTGAACTTTGGATTTTTTTGTTAGAAACACAAGGTTCTTGGTGCTCATAGATCAATATATAGTTTAGAAAATATTGGAAATTAAGTTGAATTCCTAGTTGTTCATTTTAATCTCTGCATATACCAGCTAGCACTTCTTTGTATTTATAATGTATTTACAAAATAGTTCATTCAAAAATAAAATGAAATCATTCATAAGGAGATGACCCTATTACCTCATTTTACCAATATTTTTGATGAACTTTTGGCCGTACTTTCTCCATTCATATCCATCTTCAGGTAACACCAATCTGTAGCCTCCTTGGTCCATATCTTGCTCTTCTGTATATCCCTCCTCCAATATTTCCCTAGTGGAAGATCACAAGGATCAGATTAACATATTCTCTCATACAGTCACTGCATAAAATGACTACACACACTTATTTTTATATATTGAACGCATATGTATGAGCCTATAAGCATGTATAGGCGTGAGAAAAGAGTGGAGGGAGAGAAATTTCAAGTATTGTTTTCTCATATATTTAAGCAATTACGTATAAGTGAAAGATATATATGCTTTTCTTATCATTCAAAACTTTCAAGAATGCATCCAAGCATATATCATCATCATATAGGGCAGGCGGATAATGAATTAGTAGCTGAAAAAAAAATGAACGAATGAAGCCAAAAAGTAAAGCTGAAGTGCACCTTGATGATGAAGACGATGATATATATATGGTGTGGGTGGAAGAGGAGCATAAGTGGGGGCGGATCTGAGTTTAAAATTACAAAACCTTGCAATACACAAATGATTAATTTGTTTTTTTACTTATCCTATACAAGTTGGATCCAAACAAGGAAACACAAAGTTGATCAAGGAGAGAAAAACACAGTATTTGGTTCCAATAAATCAAGATCCGTGCACCAAAACCAACAAACTTGCATCGTAGGTACATTTCAAAGTACCTCCATACCTGTAGTACATCCTTATTATACATGCACACATATATAGAGAGTTAGAAAGCAAAACTAAAAAGAACAAAAGGGAAAAGCTTGCAACCAAATTTCCATGATCAAAGATGCACTAGATCTAATGTATATATATATAAAATAAAATAATAAAAAACTCAGGAAAGATTTAAAAAGTAAAAATATAAGAGATTTAAGGAAATTTCTCAGAAGATATAAGGAAAATGAAAAGAAAAACTATAGTTGAAAATAATCTTTGCCCTTTTGACATTTTCTTTTTCTTTTCCTCCGACCTTCTAAGACTAAGAAAGTTAGAGAGAAAGGAGCAAGAAATGTACATGGAGTCTTGTCTAGTTTGGGAAGCTTCACTCATGGTAGCTGCTCTCACCCAGAAAGAGCCAAAAAGTATTCAGCTTATTACTACTAGCTGTTTTGTGGAAAAATGGATGAGAAAGTGAGAGGAAAATGTTGTTCTCTTTCTATGATGATGGTAGTGATATCTCTTTCCTAGGGCCAGTTATATTATTTTCAATGGGAACAAACATAGAAAATACAGAAAATTTGTCAATGTCATTCTACAATAATAATATTTCTTGGGGTTAGTCATTTTTCCATGGTGACAATATTACCCAAATTAGAGAAAAAAAAAATTCTATTAAGTAGGAGCCCATTTTTTCATGGGATTCCTATGACTGTGGTGAAACATTTTCCACACTTTGATATAGATCATTCAACCAATGAAACTGAAGGATGTGGAACAACATGGATCATTCCTATTGGACCACTTGTCATTCTTAAACGTAGGTGGCATGGAAACTTTGGAAGACCATGGTTCACCATATCATTAAGAAAACAAAAAAATGGTACAATATAGAGGTGAATGGATAGAACCGATATCTTGATTCCTGACCAAGCACTTGGAAAACTATAAACTCACGTCTCCTTAATGACATCAGTACGTATTAATTTGTCACCAAACTTACAGTTTTTTTTGGAGGGGCACCAAACTTACAGTTTAGCATAAAAAAGTAAAAAAAATTGTCACCAAACGGTCCAAACTTACAAATTTTTTATTTTTTTTCCTTTTGTTTTTAAAGGATTGAGTAAAGAAATTCTCAAAAAAAAGAAAAAGAAAAGGATTGAGTAAAGAATGTGATGAGTTCATGAAGTTTAAACTTTCTTTTTATATCTCTCTCAAAAAAAGAAAAAAGGAAAAAATAAAAAAACTTTCTTTTTTTTCTTTTTTTTGAGAAAAGAAAAAAAAAACTTTCTTTTAATGAACACAAATGCTGCAGTGCCGATATTGTTTGAGTTTGGATTAACTTTTTACTAATAAGTTGAATATGTATTAAAAATGAATAAAAGGTATATTTATATTTGGAAAGATCGAGGTCTTAAAATATTGTACATAAATAAATAAGTTGATAAATATCACCAAAAGGTATGTAATAGCTATTCTTTAAGTTATGCATTAGCTTATTAAAAAAAAGAAAAAAAAAAGATTCTCCAATTCATTTTAATGTATTAGTTCAAATTATTTATGAAGAATTTATTATTATTATTTTAAAAAAGCTTGTTTAATATATTATCATTTTATTCAAGCATATAAATTTGTCATTTATTCGAATTTATATTTGCAGGAGATTTTTGAAATTTGGATTAAAAAATTCAAGGTAATTAATTAAGCTTAAGCTCCATTAATATTTAAAACTCATACGCTATTTTCAGTCTTAAATTAAAATCACTTGCCAAAAGCTTTGTAGTTGAATTGGTACCTCCCCATGCACAAAGTGTTTGGGGGTTTAGGGGGGAAAAGATTTGAACTACAAGGTTAGCAGCATGTTGTAATTATCTTTCAAAAAAAAAAAAAAAAATCACTTAGGGAAAAAAGTGTGCTAACTTCATATTGTATAAAATGAATAGCAAACAAAGATGACCATGATAAGGTCACTTTATGTATTAGAGTGCCTAGTCCTAGTGACTTGGACAATGAAATCGAGAAAATCATTTAAGAGAATAAATTATGCATAAGTGGTTAGTTTTACAAAGCAATAAAAATTTTAAAAACTATAAGAGGAAGGGGGACTCAGAATTCCTAGGTTAGAGTTTTCTCACCTAAGAGTTACGACAAACAAGAAAGCATGCAAATAAGAATTATCGATATTCTCACTTATTTCCAAGGTTAACCTCAAAGTGCATGCTAGCAAAATAAATTGGTTTCATGAAAATATTTTGATGCTTAATTTCTAGTTTTCTAGTATTAATTTTCCTTGGCCTTGATAAGTAATAATATGGAACCAACTACCAAGCCTATACAACTTCTTTTTGAGCCAGTACAAGACCTAAAATCAAAACTTGTTCACAAACTTACCAGGATTCGAATTTTGAAATAAACTGTACAATTCTTGACTCATTCTTTTTGGATGAATTGGTAGCAAGTAGCAACGTATTAATATAAATGTTATTTTTATATATATAGGTATTAGGTAGATAGAGAGTAAAGGAAATGTAGGGTTTAAAGTTTGAACTTTCAACCACATACATTATATACTAATTAAGGAGGTAAAACACAGGCATGGAAAACTACAAGAGATGATTGTTGGGTTATCACTTATATTCAAGAGTAATGCTACAAATATAAATTATTTACAATATTTTTACAAATTGTTGATGTGGTAAACTTCTTACTGGATTTCATCTAGACCTACTATTAACATCACTTTTTCATTCGAATAAATTAATTCTAATTCAATTAATTAGAATTAAGAGATAATCACATGATGATAAATCCTAGTTTTTGACCTTGAAATTAATTTATACGTTGAAGTTTTATTGCATCATTGTACACCTTATCATTATAAGATCAGTGTCATATGAACTTTTTAAGTGAGTCTTTGTCCACTAAATATAACAAAAATTCTTGAGATCTTTTCATACATTGAAAAGACCCTTCATGTGATTGCTTCGGCTTAGCATTATATTAATACCAAAAAAGAACCTACAAAACACATTTTCTTATCTTTTTTAAGATTTTACATGTAATTATGTTTGTTTTATGATATACTTTTAAGTCCCAAAATATTGCGTAAAGTCTAGGTAAAAATAGGCTATGTTTTAAATTTGTAAATTCCTTCTTTTATAGTGGATTGTCTTATTTGGGTTGTGTCACTCTGTAGTGGTTTTTCACTTAAAAGCGTTCTCTACTGATTTTCTACTTCGCCGCCATATCATTGTATTGTCTGTTGCTATACAGATTTGGTAACTTTTAGGTTCTATCGATTAAATTAATATAACTGTGATCACATAATTGGTTTAATTAATAATAAACTGATAAATCTGCTGCATAATGAATTTGGGGGCTAAACCGATCTTCTCAATTGATATAAGGGCAATTAAAACGCACAGGAGTGTAAAGTAGACAATTTTTTTCTTTTTCCTTTTTTGAGAAAGAGTGTGAAGTAGAATAGGACATTGTACTTAATTCTTTACTTCATGGTCTGAAGAGTCACATGGGTTATCATATATGTGTGCACTTGAGATCAGTACGTGACGGAGTCACGTTGGGGCCGGGGGACCTTGGCCCCCCCCCCCCCCCAAATTTTTTTTTTTTTTTTTTTTTTTTTTTTTTTTAAATTGAAACATATGCACTCATAAATTAAATATCCCAAAATTTTAAAAGATATTTCAAAGAAGGTACCCTTTTAGCCTCCATCCTCCCTGTTTTCACCCCAACCAAACACACCCTTAGTTTTCTCCTTCTGTCTCTCTGTCCCATTTTCCTTTTCCTTCTCTTCTTTACTTCAAGTAATTGATACTTAAGGTCCATTTGGTTGGAAGAGTGAAAAAGTGAGAGAATGGAAAATTAGTGGGAGGATGGAAAATATTTAGTTTTCCCTCATGTGTGTTTGGTTGGAGGGGTGGAAAAGTGGGAGGGTGGAAAACTTTTTTGTTTGGTTGGAGGAAAAAAATGGGAGGATGGAAAATGTAGTTTATATAAATTGACTATTATGTCCTTGTTATATAATAGTGGGAAAGTGAGAGGGGTAGGTGAGTGTAATAAAGTGGGGGTATTTGTGTAAAATGCATTTCTCATCACTTTTCCCTCCTCATTTTCCTTCTAATTTGGGAGGATAAAAAAAGTGGACCCAGGAGGGAAAACTTTCTCCCTTATTTTCTATCTCTTCTATTTTATTTCCTCAACCAAATAGTAGAAAACAACATTTTTCACCCTATTTTCCATTCTCCCTGTTTTCACCCCAACCAAACACACCCTTAGAGTGTGTTTAGGAAGTGATGAAACCTGCAATTTATTAGAGTTTTTAACTTTTTTTGGTATTATTCATGAGTCCTACTGTACAATTCAGTTAAATAAGTTATTTTCAGATTAATGCTATACAATTTAGAGAGTCCAAGACCTCCATACTACTTTGTCTAATTCCAATACAATAAAGCTATTAAGAAATGACCACGTGTATGGTTCAAAAACATACACGTCAAAAGCAAACTTGATATATCACTATAGTAGCTTAGTTTACTCCCACGTGTGGTATGGATAAAATATATTAATTACAACAACTTCTTTCACAATTTTTTTGTTACAAGATGTAGTCAAGTAGTGAGTCTTTATATAAGTAATAGACAACCACTCATAACCTGTAATGATAAAATTGTGGTAAAAAGTTGTAAAATAATTATGGTCCTAGAACCATTATGGCTTGTCTTCATCTATTCTTTTTTTTAATTGATAAATATATTATATTATATAATGTATAAATACAATAACTTATTTAATTTGAAAAAATATATTACTAGATATTTTGATTCAATTTATTTTTATGCATTTCAATGATTGTTGTCTAATTTTTAGCCAGCTTTTAACCTATTAATAATATTCTTTTATTTTAATCATTATAATTGGTGTGTTGTAATTTAACTCGAAAACATAAGTCGACATACAATTTAAAAACTGTATTGAGTTATAAATTAATCCACTTAACTATATTATATATATGTATCACAAAAAAAAAAAAACATGTATTGTATATTGAATTGTGTTTATGATACTACTATATATTTTAGATAATTGTACATAGTATGGATATATATTAAGAAAAAAATAATGTAATCCTCTTATTCATTACTTGGCCTTCCAACTACAAATTCTTGGCTCCGCCACAATTGAGATACACACGCATTATAGATTTTTTTTTTTTTTTTTTTTTTTTAAATTTTATAATTCTATAGTTACAATGGATAAGGAAGAATTTAAATTGTAGATGTCTCAATTAAAAACTTGAGTTACAAAGCACTTGGTACATTAGTCATTAAGTGGATAATTGAGCATGTATAATATGCATGTTAAGAGGGAATAAGAGAATTCTAAACTAAAAAAAAAAGAATTAAAAGTAACAATTTCCTTTCTAAAAATTTTCTACATAGGATTCTTCACTTGTTTCCTAGTTAGGCTCACAGCCACCCCCCCCCCCCCCCCTTCCTTTTCTCTCCAACATGCTTAACATCTATCTGCCCCATGAATCATAATTTGGTCATGAGGTTGACAAAACTCAGGTTTGCTGTTAATTTGCACTTCTTGGTGATGTTATAGACATAAATAGCTAAGTCAACCTTAAAAATTTTGAGTAACACTTAATCACTTTACAATAGGGGGTGGACAATGTTTGGGTTACCACATCTCATGTTTTCTTATTTCGTTATCCTATGACATCATAACACTTATTTCAAAATACACAAACCGTACATTCAGTCATAATATTACAAATTTCAGAAAAAATAAATCAATAATGATTAAAAAGATCACCTCCCAATATGGTATCCAACAGGGATTTGCCTACCCCAAAGTAATGGATACCAGCCAGAATAATCTCCAATGAGTCCTTCGTTTAACTTGGACATCTCTAAAAGAGAGGAGTTAAGGGGTTGTTTGGATTCATTTTTTCTATCACTTAATTTCCATCACTCATCTGTCATAACTCATCACTTATTACTCATCATTCTAAAATACCATGTTTGTTTGGCACCATCACTCACTTCCCATCACTCAATATTTTTCACACTATTTGTGGGCCCCATAATTGTCACCGATGTAGCTTTTTCATTTTTTTTTTCAGTACCCAAACTCACTGAACCTAGTGAAAAAAAAAAAAAAAAAAAAAGGAACCGAACAGCCAACCCAGGAAAGAAAAAGAAAAGAAAAAAGAACTGATTAGCCAACCCAAGAAAAGAAAAAGAACCGAATAGCCAACCTAGGAAAAAAAAAAAAAAAAAACCGAACAGCCAACCCAAGAAAAGAAAAAAAAGAAGTCAAAAGTGGTCAAAAGTTGCAGCTGTGGGTCCCCTATGTGTGTTTAATTACAATATTATTATTGAGTTATGAGTTATGGAAACAGAGTTATCGTTTGCTAAACAACCTTTTTGCTATGGGTCCCACCATTTTTGAGTTATGAGTTATAGAAACTGAGAATTGAGTTATGGAAATTACCAATCCAAACAGCCCCTAAAGTTAAACATATCACCCTGAGTTGGCTATGCAATTGGCACTTTTGAGTCTTGACACAAACAAAACCACTAGGAGTAAACCTTGTAATTTACTTTGACAGTCTTTTTTTTTTTTTTAGATACTGTAGAATTTCAACATATGGCCGTTCCATAACCAAGACATTAATTGAATATTGGTGTAGGATTTTTTTGAGGGAGTTTCAATCTATAGCGTCCATCAGAGACTTTACCAGTTAAACTAACTGAAACCCACTTGGTATAGGATTTAAACTTCAAATCTTTTACAATATTCAATAACTACCGAGTACAACCTACTCTTATTCATGTGTTGTATTGTTACTATTGTATCCATCTTGAGGTGTAAATATTAAATACGCATCACAAGATAGTATTTTGACTCTTCGCTTGGCAAAGTATTTGAAAGGCTCTAAAAAGGGACTAATCTAAGGAACACAGTTGATGGAAAATTCGGAAAAAAACCAAGAGTGTAAAATTCTACACCTCTTGTACATATGCAAAATTGAATCTCCTAGAAAGAGAAAGACAAGCAAGTAGATTGGATTAGAGCATTAGTATTGGTGGAGGCATTTTGCTAAAATGCTAAAATTACCATCAAAATATAGCAAAAATGGGCTGCATCAGTGGAGCCAAATCTATATTTTTTTGTTGCAGAGCTATAGTGTAGTAGTTAAGATGGTGTAAAAAAATATATTATATTAAAAGATATATTATTATATTGTGTTGGTGGTTGTGGTTATCGTCAGGGTCGGCTGAACTATGGATGCAATTGATGCAATCGTCTAAGGTCCACCAAAAAAAAAAAAAAAAAGGCCCCCACTTGTATTAAAAATATATATATAATAATAAATTTTAATTAAGGAAAAAAAAATTAAGTCCTTTTATTGGCCAATAGAATGAATTAAAAATGTCTCATTGTATCCTAAAATACAGAAGATTAAAAAGGAAAAGAAGGCCCCAATTGTAAAAGAAAAAAGAAAAAAGAAAAAAAAATATATATATCTTTTAATTAAGGAAAACAAAATTTTAACTCCTTTTATTGGTTAGTAGAATGCATTAAAAATGCACAATTATATCCTAAAATACAGTAGATTAAAAAGGGAAAAATAGTCAAATTTAGCTAACAAAATTAAATTATAGGAGACAGATTCATTAACTCATTCTTGAAATATGCTAAAATCAAAATTAATACCAAACAAAAGAAATAAGAAGAGATTATAAATTTCTAAAACAAAAGAAAAAAAAAAAAAAAAAAAAAAACTCTCAATCTCTCTATCTTTATGTCTCTCCATCTATATTTTCACCTTTCTTTTCATCATCTCGAATCTCTTTTTTTTATGAGCTTTCTTTCTTCACTATGAAATCAATTTGCAATAGCTTCACTACAATGGTGTACCGTGAATGGTGTGTGTGTGAGCTTCACAGTGTATGTGTGAGCCGGCCCTAGGGGTACTTTCTCTCTCTCTCTCTCTCTCTCTCAAAGAGTACTGAAGTACTGATTTGTGATGACCTTTAGCTTTTTATTCAAATTTTCAAAATAATAATAATAATCTGCACTACATAGCTGACTGGACAGATTATTGCACTACACACTACACAGCAAATATCACTATAGCACACCATAGCCACATCCCACATGGCCGACACACTATCATTAAAGACACTAACCACCTATTGATCAGATGAGTTTTAGCATTTGCCTTTTTAGTAAGAGATTTCTAGTAACGTTATTGTTGTTTTGTGGAAATAATAATCTACACTACATAGCTGAAGGAAAGATTATTGCACTACACACTGCACACAGCAAATATCACTATAGCACACCATAGCCACATCCCACATGGCCGACACACTATCATTAAAGACACTAACCACCTATTGATCAGATGAGTTTTAGCATTTGCCTTTTTGGTAAGAGATTTCTAGTAACGTTATTGTTGTTTTGTGGAAATAATAATCTACACTACATAGCTGAAGGAAATATTATTGCACTACACACTGCACACAGCAAATATCACTATAGTACACCATAGCCACATCCCACATGGCCCACACACTATCATTAAAGACACTAACCACCTATTGATTAGATGAGTTTTAGCATTTGCCCGTTTGATAAGAGATTTCTAGTAACGTTATTGTTGTTTTGTAGAAATATGTGTGAGTGAAAAAATGTGTGGAAATAGGTATAATGTTATTTAAACATTGAAAACTATTGTTTAAACAATAGTACTAAACACTTAAAGCTTCAAGATTTTTTGGATTTTAAGTTTTATTAACAAAACATTTTTAAACCCACCCACTGTATAATAAACGCCTGTACATGCATAATTTGTTTTTATCACACCAATTGATAATTTGGTGTATATTATATCAACCCATTTGTATTATAATGATACTAATTTTTTGAACCAATTAATAAATTAATTTTTATTTGTGCAAGATTGTAGGTTTAAACTTTAAAGAATAAAGTGGCCATGACGTTTAAAAAGTTGCAATAATCAGGTTCTATTATTTTATACTTTAAATTTTATTTTTAGTTTATTTATAAATATTTGCTAATTATAAATGTTTACTAGAAAAAAATTATCTGGATATGAAAAACTTCAAAAAAAAAAAATCGAAAAACAAATTGAATCTCAAAAAGGATCAACAGATTTTAAATAAAAAATAAAAAAATTCAATAAATATTATTTAATTAATATTTAAATATAAAAATGCTCCACTTAAAATTTAAGCCTAAGGTTCCCAAAGTTGTTGAACTAGCACTGGTTGTTGTTTATTGTAGTAGATATATATATATATATATATTTTTTTTTTTTTGTGATGTTTATACTATTTTATTGTGTTGAATGCTAAAATAAAATTACTAATATTGGGTGTTTTTTAAAGTGAGAGAGTAAAATAAATAAAGCAGTTTTTTGTGGTGCCAAATTGCTAAATTTTTGGCACCACTGATGCAAACTTGTTAGAGGGCATGAAAGGCATTCCACTGAATATTCGTATGCCATGAAGACAAAATTATGTTGCTGGCAAATCAAATCTGAATGGCAGATTCAATGTTAGTAAAGAGAGAATAAGAAACTGGGCCTGGAAATGGATGCTGGCAATGAATTAAGGAGGAAGGAGGTACACATCCTCGAGAATGCAATTATTCAAACATGTTAAAAGGTAAGAGCCACGAAACTTTTTACAACGGTTGAGTTCGTAATTAGAACAACATCACTTTCATGAGACCCACCATACATTACTAATGTTATTTTTAGTAGCACTAATTATAGCATACTATTTTAATCGTTGTGAGAATTTTTGTGTCTTTAATAATTAAAAAAATTCACAATTTTGATTAGTGCTTCTAAAAGTAAGTGGTTTTTTGGGTGAGAATCTTATAAAGTAAAAGTTGATTATTAAAGATACAAAATTTTTTAACGTCATGAGACCCACCTTATACAAACTTATTTCAAAAGTGGAAAAAAGTTCACTGGTATTAGACCATACTAGCAAGTGTCATGAGAGTGTTCTCTAGTTTTTATTCTATGTTTAGCACATAAACTCACATCCTCACTCACTGCGTAGTGATGTGAGATGAAGTTTGAATGTGGAAAAAGTATCTTTAAGAGAAGGTCTCATCAGACCCCTCTCTTACAATACTTATGAATCTCACCTACTGCGAAAGGATGGTCTCATGAGATATTCTCTCCTCATGAAGATGGGTACGGATCAACACGTACACGTCATCCACTAATTTCTTTCGTTCACTTTCAAAAAATTAGTGTGGGTGAATTATTGAGGTATCCTTGATATCTTGTGGAGCTCAACTAGGAATAAAGAAACCAAGGTTGGTAGGAAACTTATGTATGTATATATGAGCTGCGGACTTTATGCCTTTGTATATTAATAGCTTTCTGTGCTTTCTCTTTTGATAAAGTTTTTAAAATTATCCGGGGGGGAAAAAGCAAAAAGATTGTCTTAGGTTTCACTTTTGTTAATAGTTTATGTCTGATAATAGTTTGTTTTCCAAAAGCAAACTAAAAGCCAGCACAAGAAATCCTGGTCCAAGATGATATAATACAAAGCATATATCTGTTTAGATTAATATTTACTTACTGTTAAAATAATCCAATTGCAAGTAACTGCAACCAACATGTTATAGCCAAAGGAAAAAAATAACCAAGCATAAAATTTTCCTTCCAAACCCACATTAAAAAGAAGCTACCTAATACAAAAACTCTCCCTTTAAGCTGGAGAAGCTTAAATGAGAAAAACCAGGATCAATTTAGTTACTCTATGCATCTTCTTTTCTTTTTAACTCAGCATTTGGAACCTCAATTATTACAGTAGGCATAGTTTTTTCAGTTGAAACCTCAGTAGAAACCTGTAGAGGCTCCAAGGAGTCCACAATATCTCTCATTAGAGGCCTTGCCTTTGGATTCCGGTTTAAGCAATGATAAGCTAGCATGGCAGCCTTGTTAACTCCTTTGATAGGATAATCTCCTTCTAGTCTTGGATCAATGATATTGAGCAATTTTTTTTTCTCTTTAAGCAATGGTAGAGCCCAATCCGTTAGGTTCTGCTCTCGTGCTGGTCGTGACTTGTCTAAAGACTTTCTTCCAGTCAGAAGTTCAAGAAGAACAACACCGTAACTATAAACATCACTTCTAGGAGTTAGATGGCCTGCACAGAAGAAAAGATGAAAATGCATGTCAATTTGGAATTAACTAGAGAAACCAATTTCTAAGTCTAGAGAAACCCTCAAATGATGTCTAATGGCCTAGTCCATTTCATATGCTTAGTTGAATAACACAAACTTTCATGTGTTTTCCAGAAACCTCATAATACAGAAGGGTGCTTAACAGATATGTGTTAGGAAATTCTAGTCAGAAAGATAACTTACCCGTCATAATATACTCAGGTGCAGCATATCCATATGTTCCCATTATGCGAGTAGAAACATGAGACTTGTCTCCCACTGGTCCATCTTTTGCAAGGCCAAAGTCAGAGAGCTTTGCATTGTAGTCCTGTTTGTGAAACATGTATTCAAAAACCATAGTTGCAAATTAAAGCTACTGATTTGACTATAACTTGACATAATAGCACCTTTATTGCATTAGAATAGATCAGTTAGACTCCATATTATGCATGAATTTATATGACTATGTAGATAAATTGTTTTCAGTTCAGGATCCAGGCTGAATTTCCAAGTGCAGACCAATCCATAAGTATAACTGAGATTGCAGTTGGCATTTGACAAGTGGAAAAGTGGATCGTGAAAATACCACCTCATTGCTTATCAATTGACTTTGGAGCACATAATCCATGTTATGCTGACCTCAATGGGTATGTGAAACAATTTTTTTAGGAGTTTGATATTTTCCCCATGGTAGTACTTATTTTTTTAATAAAGAATGTTCCACATAGTACTTGCTGATTTAATTCTTAATGTTTTACTTATAGATGTATTGAATTTTATCATTACCATCTACACAAGCCTTCATCCAACATAAATGAACACTCCTTTTTCTACAACTTTTTTGATATTAAAAGAAAAGCAGGAAGACCAAATAAATCACTTGATTTATTTCCAAAGGAGACGAATAGGGATTCTGTATACTAACCAAGTCTAACAGAATATTAGATGTCTTAAAATCACGATAGATGACAGGTTTCTCAGCTTCGTGGAGAAAGGCAAGTCCTTTTGCAGCACCAAATGCAATTTTCATTCTAATGGACCATGGCAAAGGAAGCAACACTCCTGCAGAAAAAGAGTAATTATTTACATTAAGTGTCATAGAAAACTAAACAATAGGCCTCCCATGCCACCAACAAACCTTTAAAAAGAAAATTCACTAGATTTAACAATAACAAGTTCAGAAATTATAGACATTGTATAAAAACAACTTCCCAATCAGTTTTTTGCCTCTATCACTAAAGATAAATTAGACTAAGTCTTCAAAGTTCAATCACCTTAGTGAAAACTAACAATAGGCCTGCCTCACCCAAGTGCAAATCTTGAAACAAGTTAGTTATATCTAACAAGAAATTCACAGCTAATAGGTTCTTCTTAAATAACCTGCCACTCTTACTTTTTCCTAGGAGAAATTAAACCTAAGCCTTTAAAATACCTTTCATCTCACTAAATTTTAGCACCTCCTCTTCTTGCAAATAACATCTGATAAAGGCTGTTAGACATCATTGTATCACCTTTGACCTTCCTAACTGCTTTACACCAATGGTGCATCCTTAACACATATTAAACCAACATCTTAAGATGGCAATCCAGGGTCCTAAACTATTATCATTTATAGCTTCGACTTTCAGGAAACATCATTAAAAAGGGTATTGGAAAGGAACGCAAGAAGCAATAGGAAATTCTTACTTGAAAAAAGATTGTTTTCCACACTTCCCCGAGCCATATATTCATATATTAGTACCCGTTGTTGGTCTTCACAGCAATATCCAATCAATTTTACCAAATTTGGATGAGAAAGCTGCCCCAAAAATATGACTTCTGCCTAGAAACCCACAAAGCACTTCATCAACCTAATATAAGTTGCTAAATTTGAAAGAAGAGTGCAGGTATATATATAGCACCATAAATTTGAAAGAACGAAACAATAAAGAACATAGAGATCACCAGCCATTCTCTGTGGCCTTGATGACTATTGTCACCATCATGGACCTTGACAGCTACAGGAATGGGAGGAAGCCCTTCTCTTAAATCCTCAGAAATAAACCCTTTATAAACACTTCCAAATCCTCCTCCTCCTAACACTCGGTCATGCCTAAAGTTTCCTGTGATTATCTTTAGTTCATTAAAGGTGAATGCAATCAATGGATTTGTTGCTGAATCACGGCGTAGGTCTTCCACTTCTTCTGGATTTGATGGTAACTTACTATCCTCCTTCCTCTCTCTCACTGATGGGCTTTGTTCTGCAAGATGAGAGAGCATTATACACATCCTCCAGGTGTAAAATTCATTCTATTCAACTTTCATGACAAAGCCTTAAAGAGAAAGAAAAATATGCATATAAAATTCTCACTACAGTGCAACAGCATAATTGGTGATGTATTCACACGTAAAAAAGTTATCTTTCCGAACTAATTTAATATCCTACGTTCAAAAGTTCTTCAAAGATTTTCGAAGTTCAAACTTGATATAATATATGAAGATGTAAGAAGCACACTAGGAGAGAATGTTATAAGAAAAAAAGATTGTCTTGATTACAATGCTAAAAGAGTGCAGGAACACTTAAAATCAGGATTCTAACTAGAATAAAATCTAGCTAAGTTCCCAATAATTCACCAACTACAGTATTAAGAAAAAGAACTAACACAAAAGGAAAAGGAGCAAACAGAGCATGAATTGAGTCTTGTTAATTATTTTGGCAAACATAACATTCTTGAATATGCAAACCTTAATCCCTGATTTCATTGGATAACATTTTATTTTTGAGAATATTTCATGGGATAACATAGATCAGCCAAGGAAGAAAAGTTGCATAAATTTATCACTCATACAAAAAAAATCAAACACAGAGAAGTGTAGCAAACAGAGGAAAAACAGAGTATGAATACCAAACCCAAGTTGAACTCTAACATAACTAATTTCATTGAAATAAAGAGAGAAAACAGATACCCATCTGTGAAATCATGTAGAAAAAAAATATATTACATAAAATCAACCCAAACAGTTTGAAAAAAAAAACTTTATTGAAAAACCAACCTGACTTTGCATTGGATGAGACTCTGTAAACAGAGGGTTCCCACCCACACCAGCAATTCCCCATCACACTAAATCCAGAAACAGACCAAGACCCACTTACTCACCAACCTCCCATTACCAAAGAAAAGTTATATTAGTCTTTTAGAAAGAAGATTTAGACCCAAATTAAGAGAGGAAAAAACAAAGAAACACTCTGTTTTAAGTGATGGATTTTTCTGGAAAATGAGAAATGTTGTTGGTAAGAATTGTGTTGTGGGTGCAATTGTTGATGAAAGCAAGAAAGAGTACAAGAAAATTCTTGATGGCAATGATGTGGTGAGTGTTGAGGTGGGTGCTGGTTCTTGGCTATGGTGGAAATGGGCCCACAGAGTCAGGGGATTTTGTTTTGATTCAAATTGTGCCTTTGTGTGCTTTCTTCTTAGTGCGCATGTAAGTGTAAGTGCATTCTAATCCCCACCAATCTTTTTTCATCACTCTCCAACATGATCTCATTATTTTCCTTCTGTGCCCATCTCTTTTTGTTTTGCCTCACGCATTCACACCACGGTGTGTAGTTCCCCCAATTGAGGGAAACTTGTTTTTATCTTTTACCATTAAAAATAAAAATTGAGGGAAACTTGCAACTACCTTACCTAACAATTTATTATTTGAATTATGTATAGTACTACCTTAGTAGATATTTGTGTGTGCATATTACCCATTTGGAATAATATAGTGGGTGAATAATTTAATTCTCCCACAATCAATATGTTATATAACTGTATGTTGTGAATCTACTTAGTAAAAGAAACATGCACATACAAACACACATACACATCGTGATCTTGCCGTCATGGCCTTTAATCTGTAAATGTTTATACGATTGATTACGGGTGCATAAAATAGCTGAGAATTCGCTTACTATTGCAGAAAAATCAATCTGGTAGGATCACATTGCAACTGCTATAGAAAATTTTGAATTACTGATGTGAGTGACACACATGCATAGCATGTTGTAGCGTGTGATTATTTTATCATACTTTGCTCTTTAGTCTTTAGCCAATATGAGACGCAAATTGTGGCCTATTAGTACTGATGGACATTAATGAACTAGGAAGGAACTAGGAAGGAGATAAGCATGAAATAATTCACTGAATCGATTCACCCACTATTCAAATAGCCTTAATGAATTGTACTTATTTTATATTTTCCAAAAGTCATTTCATTTGGCAAGTATTTATATGCTCTCAAGAACAAAAATCAGTTGAACATAAGGTTTGTCTAAAAAGGTAAAATGGCCTACAAACTATAATGGGGAGGAACTTGTCAACTTAGAGTAGTGCTTAATGCTGAGTTGTCAGTGCAGTGCTGGCGATGATTATGTGCTAAACAATCATGCTATCATTTTATTGATCCTCATCTAAACCTATTCTGAAGCAGAAGTTAAGCTTGCAACTTTTGACATTTGGTCCTGCACAGTTGTTAGCTAAAGCAAAAGAAAATTAATGAAGCTAAAGAGCTCAAAGTGTTCATGACCTTTATGTCGGTTTTTATCCATATTTAACATCCCTCTTCACCAAATAAATTTGGGAAGGTAAATAATGAAGGACAAAGAAATGCAGACACAAACACATTCAGCTCATTTTTGTAAGATAGTGCTTAAATGTAAAAAGTCAAGATGTACCTATTTTTTATTGTTGGATTTGACGGAAAGGATGTGATGTTTTTCGGAACTTTTAAAAACTTTATATCAGCAACCTTTGCAACCAGTGAGAAATGTTTAGCAGCTGGAGGGAGCCTAAGAGTCACCATCTTAATGTGTAATCAGTGCTCTTCATTGGTTATTGATTTGTGTTGAAAAGAAAAAATTGGGATACAGAATTTAGTGCTAGGCAATATCATTTTGACTGTATAAAAGCTAAAATTGGTTGGATTCCAGGTTGTTCTTTTGATCAAAACATGCCTAGTGTAAGGATGATATTAATCTACATGTCAATTACATATGTGGCTCATATATAACGACTTTTTGACAGAAATGACAAGGCAAATATGGTCAGGGTAATAACCATTGTCTAACATGATGTATGAAAAATCACTCAAGTTGTGCTTGCAACTAGATTAGAATAGCTTGCTTATTACTCATCCGCAGGTAATTTAAAGTATACTTATGTCCCATCCCATGGTCAGTAGATAAGTTAATAACACTCATGTTTACCATGTTTGTCCTGATTATGTTTTTTTTTCCTTTAATTATTCTTCTAATGAGAGAAAAATTACTTTTTTTCTCTCTTTCTCTTTATCTACTAGTTTTATGTTACTTAAAATACTAAAGCAGCCTGGAAATTAGTGGACACATTAGTTCAATGTCCCACCTTATCTCTGAGCTTGATATTCTCATTCTTCTGAAAGTACTTCAGAATCACTTAACAGAGGAAGAATTCTAAGTGAAAGGGAATATGTTAGTGATGACTGGGGGGTCCAATGGTCTCCCCTCCTTGTCTTGTTATCTCTAGAAAGCCCTGAAGATGACCACACGGTTTGACATGAGTGGAAAAAAGTTCACTAACCACCACTTTTTTTTGGGAAATCCTCCTCTCTCTCTCTCTCTCTCTCTCTCTCTCTAACACATACACACGCCCACATCCACACTCAATGTCTTGATAATAACGGCCATTTATGCAGATAATTGGAGAATTATGTACATATATATTGTTTATCATAATCTAATATAACTGTGATAATGTTAATGTTAACCTAAGTGATAATTAACATGGTGTGGTATATTGTGACCATAGATTTCAATTGTAAAGCACTTTTTATCAATAAAGTGCCTATATGTAAAATCAATGACTTACATGTTACCTGCATCTTGTAACTACCATTGCTTAATTGAATGCTTCAATGAGACTTTGGTCCCACTTCTGCTAAGAAAACGGCATGCAAATTTTTCCTCAGTAATCATGCTTGAACTGGGACCAAATGGTCATTTATTATAATTTTCCGTGAGTCGTTAGTTGAATTCCTAAAAGCCATGCAACTAAGGGAACTAGGCCAGTTTCTGTATGCTATCAGACAACACAAAGGGTGGGATTTCAGATACCTCATTTGCATGCACAATGCCTTTAGGACATAGACCTCTCTAAGAACACACTTCCTGGCAGAAAAGAATTCAAATGATCACAATCCTGTGCCTGTAATCTTTTCAGTGAAAATGCTAATCTATAAGAACCTGCTAGAGGTAAGATGCTTCACAGGTAACCTTTGAAAATAACCCTATTCTAGCCATCCTACATAGCAGATGATACTGTTTTCCTACAGAATCATTTCATTAGTTTTATCTAATAGACCATTGCAATCTGAACTATATTTATAAAATTCTAAGCTTGCTTAGCAGACACTATTTTGTTTGATTCCAGTTAGAAAGTAACAAAATCTTGATAAACAGGGTAATTAGTGGGTTCACCCTATTGTCATGTGTCTTAAGACTTCTTATCCTTATATAAACTTCAAACAACAAAGAAGAATACTATATATGTTGGCTCTCATATAATCTAACAGTTAATCTTCTCTATTTTGCTAATAGGTACATTATTAGTATGCCTCTTATCATTTTCTAATGTCATATTCATACATGATGTGCACACTTGAAATTGTTACAATTACAAAATGTATCTGAGCAATTTTACTTGATCATGTACTATAGTCCTAGAAGGTGAATTGAATTGGACCAAATAATTCAGCTGTAAAACTGTCCCAACAGAGATAAATCTTTAAGTTGTACTTGAAATTACTGCTTGTCAAAGCAAACTAGATAAATGCTTTCCTTCAATCAAATTATGATGCATGAAAATGCCATAATATATTTCTATGACTGAAATATAATGCCAGTTGACAAAGCAAGTTCATATGCATTTATATTGAGAAGGTTCAATGATGTGAAGTTTAACTTGGAAGGGTTAGACGTGTATCGAAAGTCTAAGGCCCTTGATTATAAACTTCTGATTACGCAACACGATTACACTCAATTCACGCAACGTGTTAGGAAAGTTTTAGCTATGCAATGATTCTCCTAATTAAGCCTAATATTGCATTTTTTTTTAATCATGTTAGTATGTCTTTGTAGGTTGACAAGTGAGCATTGCGTATATATAATCCTTTATGTTTGAAAGATGGTTTTCTTACATAAATGTACTCCTTAGGGCATAATAAATTTGTAGATTATAAGATAAAACTTAATTCATATGGTAATTAACAAGAATAGAGAAGCACTATCTAGCTTGGGGCAACACTAGGATTCGTCTGTTTATTAGATGTGATTATGCTTGTTTGTGAATTATTATTTCTTATAGATGCATCCTATAACCAAAATGGATCAATGCTAGCCAGGCTAAAGTATCAATCTTTAGTTAAGAACATTCAATTGCTTAAAGGAACAGTAGAACCTAAAACTAGGGTTGCAGACTTATAAATAACACTGTTGAATATTGTCATACCAATCTTGGTAAAAGCCAAGTTGTACAAAGCAACTTAAATTAGTATTCTCAATTGAGAAAGAACACTTGCACTAGCTCCCAGATTTAAATTTTAACTTCAAATTTTTTCAATTACAATTTATTTTGATAAATAGAAGTTATTATAAAGATTAAATCATGTAGTGCCCCCCCAGGGCATTGTTGAATTCATGTGCTCTCTTTCTCTTTAATTAAGTTTCACAAGAAATGCCAGATATGAGCTTCAAGCAGCCAATAAGGTAATGCAATTGTCTTAGTCTAATTTTGTTTACGAGGGAAATGAGGCTGAAAGGTATAAAAAGCTTTTAAAGCAGTTATCTTAGTCAACTAATATTGTTTCCAAGGAAAAGAAGACTGAAAGGTCTTAAGCATGATGGTCACATGCATTTCTCTTTGTAGTATTCATGGCAGCTATGATGCAACTTCATTGAGGTAGTCCTAGGCTGTAATTGTACCTTAAGCACAATACTATACTAGCAAATATACCAGGAAAAAAATGGAGAGAGAGTGAGGAAAGGCTAGAGGTGGGTGGTCCTCATCTTTGTCAACTAGCTAGCTTCAAAGAGAAAATATCATCATAGACCCAAGAAGGAATGTCAGTGCTTTTGCAGCCTGGAAGACTTTGAATGCACGCTCTGGCAAATCATAAGTCTGCCCTGACCACAACACTATTTAATGCCAACCAACCATGTGGTTCTTCCATGAGAGACAATGGCTACTTATCTTCAGTGTTTTTGGGGCCTATCTCTCACACTTTCACTTTATTTTATTCAGTCCACAGCCACACCTCATGTAACTTTATTACCTTAAAGTGCTTCAGCTTCTTTTGTCCCCTTCTCTAATAATGATCTCATGTCATCTTTATTTCTGATTTTTATTTGATTTCTCACAGGTTTATATAGTCTATTTAGGAGTCAGCCATATTCATGATCCTATTCTCACTTCAAAATACCATCACCAATTGCTTTCCAATGTATTTGCAAGGTTTTTGTTTACATATTCTAAATCCTATGTTTTAATTCTTTAGAATTTGTCATGATGTACTCAATTATTATCAAATTTCTCACTTCTCTCATTGGATATATTATCCTTTAGTGAAGAAGATGCTAAGCAATCCATACTCTATAGCTACAAGCATAGCTTCTCAGGCTTTTCAGCAAAGCTCAATTCAACACAAGCAACTTCTTTAGCCAGTAATGAGCTAACCTTTCAGTTTTTTCTTCTTAATCTATGTCTTTTAAGATTTTCTGGAAATCATTAATTGTTTTGTTTTAGAGTTGAATAAGAACCTTATGCAAGCTTTAATTATCAAAAAAATATTAACGTGAGAAGAGGAATTTGCAGAGATGGAAGGAGTGATATCAGTGTTTAGGAGCAAGACACTGCAGTTGCACACAACAAGAAGTTGGGACTTTTTAGGCCTTACCTTGGATAGTAAAGTGACTCCATGGCAGCTAGCCTTCGGTGATGATATTGTGGTTGGGGTCTTTGATACAGGTTTTCCAATTAGTAACTCAACTTGTTCTATCTTTGGCCGAAAAGGCCTTAAAGCTAAGCTCATTGCCAATCCAAATAAGTTTCACTGGCAGTTCACTACTTGGGATCTTTCAAATTGCAAATTCTAAATGCGTTTTAGTGCAATACTGCTCACTACATATAACAGGATTTGGTTAATTTCACATTATCTTTAGAGTTTATTATGACTCAATTAAGTTTTTTATGTTATACAACTATACAAGTTCTACCTCAATTTACAGATGGCATGATGATCAGCCTTCTGGTGACATGGGCAATCATGCTTAACAAAATGATTCCATTTATATTTGTCACAAAGTGTCTCAATTCGAGTTTAAAGTGTATTAAATCAATATGCATTCACCTGGCCTTGTCATCGTGTGATCAATCCTTGCAGATATATAATGAAACAATAAGAACAAATGATAAATTTTGATCATTGATTCACAAGTTCTTGATATATAACTTGATGTACATGCTTATTGTTTTGTGATAAGGTATATGGCCTGAATCTGAAAGTTTCCAAGAAGGGCCTCGCATGAGGCCAATTCCACCAAATTGGAAAGGAGAATGTGTAAAAGGTGAAAGGTTTGACCCTGCAAAAGACTGCAACCGGAAGTTAATTGGTGCCCGTTACTACCTCAAAGGTTTTGAATATGATTATGGACCACTAAGTAAGAGTGGCAACCCAGAATACCGATCACCTCGGGACTTTCTTGGCCATGGTACGCATACAGCTTCAACAGCTGTAGGATCCATAGTGAAAAATGCAAGTTTCTTTGGTTTAGGTCAGGGCATTGCCAGGGGTGGAGCACCTAGAGCTAGACTAGCAGTGTACAAAATATGTTGGGGAAAGAAATTTGTAGGCAAGTGCTCTGAAGCAGATATATTGGCAGCCTTTGATGATGCTTTGCATGATGGAGTTCATGTTATCTCAGCTTCATTTGGTGAAAGTCCACCTTTTCGTCCTTTTTTTGAATCAAAAGCAGCAATAGGTTCATTTCATGCCATGCAACTTGGTATTACTGTAGTATTCTCAGCAGGTAATAATGATAATGATGAGCCTGATCCGTCTCTTGTACAAAATGTTCAACCATGGTCCATTTCAGTGGCTGCATCTTCTATTGATCGAATGTTTCCAACCCAGATACTCCTGGATAATACTCTCTCTACGATGGACCTCATGGTAATTAACTTCTGGCTAAGGGAAATCATTTTTTGTTGTTTTCAGAAGCAAATATGCATATAATATAGTAACATGACATTTTTCAGTAATATATTACAAGATATGAAAAGCACCTTTTCAGACGGAACTGATTTTCTAATACATAATTTTCATGCATCGGAATAGGATCCCATTTCACGATTAATATTTATTTCTTACATCTAACAATGTCCGTGGTGTCACATCATTTAAAGGTGATATTTGATACACCTTTAAATTTATAATATTTTATCTGAACCATAAAATGGATCCATTTGAAATTGAGAGTATCCATTTCTGCCTAGTTCTATATATGGTGCAAAAGATCTCACTTGGCTATTACTTGATAAAGCAAGGACAGACCGACAGAGGTGCCCTAGAAGACCAATGTTTTTTTTTCCACTCTAAACTTGAAAGCTTAAGTACATTAATGTTACATCATAAAATTTCACTGCATCATTTTCATAGGTTTCCAAAAATTGCATTGGGACCAAATATCCATCAAATTTGATTGGCTTTGGGCATGTCACCTTTTTCTCTAATTCTTAAACCAAGTCACAGTCAATCAATCATGTTGAAATCACATATGTTTCTTTAACATATAATAACCCAATAATTAAGAAATGAAAGTTTAGACATTTGTGGTGGTCGTTACTTCTTGACTTAATTAGGAGATATGTGATATATATTATGAGCACTGGTTTGTCATGACTCATGACAACAAGCATGCATGTAGTGTCTTAATTCACAGATGCTTAGAATATAAGCCGGAAGTTTAACTAGTAGACTCCTTTTTGTACAGGGAGAAAGCTTTATTACCACTGAGGTTAAGGGAAAATTGGCAGATTCAAGAATATATTTTCAAGATGGGTTAGCTCCCCCTCTCTCTCTCTCTCTCTCTCTCTCTCTCTCTCTCTGTGATTTGATATAAACTACCTTAATATTATTGGATACCTCATTCTTAATTTATGTGAAAGTCTGAAATACTGTATTAAACTGTAAGTAATAGAGTACAAAGGTCTGCCTTATATATATATAGGTAGACAATATGTGCTGTACAAATAACCTACACTATGAGCCTAAGTCCATTGGGCTTATATTCTAATACTTTATGTGCATGCATGCATACAGCAGAGTTCTTGCAAACACGCAATGGTAAAATCCTTCTTTCATGTCTGACATTGCTATTCCATGTTGCAATACTTTCCCAGGATTTGTGATCGGGACTATTATAATACTACACTAAACAAATCAGCCGCAGGAAAGGTAGTCCTATGCTTCTCCACCATTGGATCAGAATTAAGTGGAGAAGCAGTAGCAGCAGTGAAGATGGCCAATGGGTTGGGCTTGATCTTTGCTGCACCTATGACTATGCAGATTCCTTATGTTGAAATCATCCCCACAGTTCTTGTCAACATTGAGCAAGGGAGTAAACTTAAAGACTATCTTGCTCAATCTCCTAGGTAACTGAACATGATTGAAAGAAGTTGTTTGGTACTTACTTCACAATCCTAGTAATTGGAAATGATAATAGCCACTATAGCATTTAAAAAACATGTTCAATATTCTGTAAATCTAAATGATTAATGTTATAACAAATAGTGGGAAAGGCTTTTGACATGCATATATTCTGGACCATATATGAAGGTTCCCTGCAGTGCAGATAAAACCAACTAAAACCATAATTGGAAAGACACCAGCACCTACAGTTGCAACCTTTTCTTCTAGAGGACCAAGCTCAAGAACACCCGATATCCTCAAGGTATGTTGTGACAATTTAGAAATTTTGGAAAAGTATTCCATTTCCTTGAATAAAACCCCAGCTCTAGTACATCTTCTCAATTTTTTGTTTCGGGGTCTTGATCTTGTCTTCTTGTTTTCAGGATCCAATTTATATTATATTACTATGTTAAAATGAATTAATGAGGATGCAAATGAATTCTAACTAATGCTATTTGATGTCGCATTTGTGCATGTGCATCCAACTTGAAAATGACAAGTGCATTTGGTCACCAAATGTGAATTTGTACTTTCATCATCAAAGATAATAAGAAATTTTTTTTTTTTGTATACATACAATAACTTCATTCTCTTCTTTCTTTGTTAATAGCCGGATGTAAGTGCTCCAGGAGTAAATATACTAGCAGCATGGCCTACTGATACTTCACCAACATTGTCACCAAGTGATAAACGTTCTGTGAAGTGGAATTTTCAGTCAGGAACATCAATGTCATGCCCTCATGTGTCTGGTGCTGTGGCCCTTATCAAATCAGCACATCCAAACTGGTCCCCATCTGCCATTAGATCTGCTCTCATGACAACAGGCAAGAAGAAAATGACTTCAACCATTGAATAGTGTTAGAACAATGGTTAAAACTTAAAAGATTAACTTTATTACTTCTTAGCAAACTTAAATTTTTGAGACAGTAATTTATCAGGATATCATAACAAGTGGTCCCTGCTAACAAGTTTAATCTTTTGAGACGAAACACCTTTTATGCCACATTGTCATGCATCTTATTGTCAGGCTATGGACCATGGCAAAAAGAGTATAGGGCCTAACTAAAATGTGAACTAACTTGTCCTTCTACTTTTCTTTAAAGCTGAAAGATAAGGCTACATTGATAGGGTACTCCACTCAACCACATGGAAAGAGGGATCTTAGCTAGGAAAGCCCACATTCTCAGTCAACTTTCAATTGGCTTATAGCTAAAAGCCTAAAATCTAACACAAATGTGTTCCTAGTCAGTGCAAAAGGAGGGGATGCTTCCATGACGAGTACCGAAAGCATGACAATACATGCTTTCGTATATATAACATTCTTACTTATCAAAAAAAAAGAAAGCATGACAATACATGAATGCTTTTGAAATCAGTCGGTGACACAAAGGAAGTATGAGTCACCACAAGGCACTTTAGTCCTACGGAAAAAATGGGGGCAAAGAGATGAAGAATACCTTTTTTTTTTATAATCATTACAAGAAATTCACCTTATTTGGTAGCATTATCATGGATCTTCTAAACTAGACGATAGGCAAAAGATGCATAGTATTGGGTTCTAGTTATAGCCAAGTGGTAGTGACATCCTCTGTGATGTCTGATATTTGTGGTTTGAACCCCCCTCCCCCTCCCGCACTATCTATCAAAGAAAAAAAAATGCCTAAAATGTTCTGCTTTTACATTCTACTTGTAAATCATCTTGACTAACAAGTACACATGTCTTACTTCTTGTGCTCCTTATCACAGCTTACACTAGGGACACAACCTTTGACAGCATTCTAGCTGGTGGATCAATGAAAGTTTCTGATCCCTTTGACATTGGCGCCGGTCACATTGACCCCTTCAAAGCAATGGATCCAGGGCTAGTTTACGACATGAAAACCAGCGATTACATTCTCTTCCTTTGCAATATGGGTTACACCCAAGAAAACATAGAGAAAATTGTTCTTCCCTCTGCTGGATTGGAAACATGCTGTCCAAAGGTACATAAAACCAACACAAACATAAATTACCCATCAATCACAGTTTCAAATCTAGAATCAACAATGACAATCAAAAGGACTGTTCGTAACGTGGGACAAAACAGGAATGCCATTTACTTTGCCAACATTGTTAAGCCTAATGGGGTTGAGGTAGTTATATGGCCTAGAATTTTATTCTTCTCATGGTTCAATGAAGAGAACTCATATTATGTGACTCTCAAACCACGGAAGAAGTCTCAAGGGAGGTATGATTTTGGAGAGATAGTTTGGTCAGATGGCTTCCATCATGTAAGGAGTCCATTGGTTGTACTGGTTAACACTACTACTGTTGATTATAGTGATTCCATAACACAAGCTAGCACAATTTAAGCTCAATTGTTACTCAAGTGAAGCTTTTGCTATGTAAGTTTGCAAGCTTACACATTTGGCTGTTTTGCCATCTATCCTAATAACTATGACGAAGTCTCATGGCTTCGTCTTCTTGGAAATTGAATGTATATCTTCATAAAAAGCTTATTGTGCTCTACCTAATTGTAATACATACATAAACAAGGTATTGGGTATATACGTGTGAGTGGAAGTTCCATATGGATGGAAAATAAGTAACTTCAGAAATTACTACAAAATAATTGGACCAAAACCATTTTGGATGAAATTGAACCTTTACTTCAATAATTCATTCAATAGTGCATTTAGTAAAAAAGGGATTCCATACAACTGGTGGATTGTGCTTATGAAAGCTCCAGCCTTTTGAACTTATTCACCTTAATTAAAATGCTTGGAACTTACTATTTGTGGAATCAACACTTAGAGGCTAGGCTGGGAATAGGGATAGGGATCAACAAGTTATTGAAAATTGTTTTCTATAAGAATTGTAAAAAACTATCTCGAGAAATCTATGAGGAATGAATTAGGTTAGGTCTCAACAGGGAAGTCGGTGTTTTACAATCAACCACAAGTTTTATATTGGACCAAGGAATTGTCATTATAAACTATAAAGGCAACTGCCGCAGCAACTCTAGTAGCAACTGCAATGTCACATTGAAAATGTGCCCACTATACCATAGATGGTGTACCAATGTTAATTATAAGCCGAAATGGGGATGAAAGATACTTTTCTTCTACAGCCATCTGAGTTATAAACTAGAACAAAATGGTAGATGCCTCTTGTGGTTGAAAAAAAAATACTCAATTAATGCAACAACATGCAATGAAATTGTCTCTTTTCTTTTTTTCGTATTTTGTGCAAATTCAATGGGTATTTCAAATACATTAGTCAAGTACAATAACTAATATAAATAAAAATTCAGCAACAACCCAAAATTAAAACACCAAATTTTTACATGGAAAATCCTGCAACGAGAAGAGAAAAATTACGGTATTCCACTATAGAATAATGGGTTCAAAACAAATGCTAAGGGCTACCAAAAACATCATGAATAACAACACAAAACTCTTTTTTGTCAGGTATAACATACCCAATTTTCATCCAAATCAGAGTTGAAATAATCTTCCAAATTTTGACTTGAAATTGACAGGTTTGGTAGAGAAATTTCAAATTTCTGAAATTTCTTTTTGTCTCTCTCTAAAATTAATATCTTATTAGGTTACTGTGTTTTCACGTAATAACAAAAAAAAAAACTGTTACCAAAAGTTACCGTAACATAGTTTTTTTTTTTTTAATATAAATTAATATGTGTGGGGTTTCCCTCACATAGGAGGGACCGCCAAACATTTGTTGCTCTCAATTTTAATCTTCAAGGTTTCCAAGAGTGGCCCTCTTTTCATATCTTCAAAAGGCTAATACACATTGTTTTCAATAACTTTGGATTTTTTTTTTAAAGTTGTAAGATTAGCTTGAGCAAAATTTCTTATTGGTGGCTTTTAGGAGATTTACTTTTGGCATTACTTGAAGACATATGAGGATATTTTCCGTTAGTTCTAATTATATTATGCTACACTTTTTGTATTGTTATAAAACATCTTGAGTTATTGTATATGTTGCAAACAATTATTGTATGGAAGAAGTTTGAATTAGATACTTGTTTTATTTTTTACTTGTGGAATGTATGAATCTTCTTTTTATAAAAAAAAAAAAAAAGCGATAGAAACAGTAGTCACGTTACTCACGTAGTTGACTAATTTATTTTATTTAGAGTAACTTTCATAATTTATTTTATGATATTTTTACTAGTAAAAAGTTAATAAATATTGTAAAGGCACTGGTTTAAAAATTATTTTTAAAAATTTTTTATAGAAAAAAAAAGTACTGTAACTAATTTTTTTGAATTTTTTTTTTCTTTCTTATAAAAGTTGTATTAAAATTTTATTAAAATATTCCATTAACAAATATCTTAAGAGTATCTATTAATCGGACAATTTTTACAAATTTTTGTTGTAACATCACATTTTCACTTATCAATAATTACTCATTACATCAACAATACGTTAAAAAAAGTTGTTGGCGATTAACAATCCCCATAAAACAAGCTAGAATAAGAATAAGAAGAAAATAAAAGATTTTTGATGGGAATTTTTTTTTTTTTTTTGATAATAGACTACACTTCTATTATTTGTAGGCAAGTGAAATGAACAAGGAGATAAGTAGATGAAAAACTTGTGCTCCGTTTACTTATTTTCTTCTGTCTAGTTAGGCAGAAAACAATTCAACCTAAAACATTTTTTGTGGTCAGCGAAAAACAAACACAATATAGAGCAGCAAATGTTTCCTAGACTTGAAGCTTCTCTCTCTCTCTCTCTCTCTCTCTCTCTCTCTCTCTCTCTCTCTCTCTCTTCATAAATTAAGGAAGGAAAAAGTTAACGAATACTTTAAAGATATTAGTTTAGGAAATATATATTTTTTTAATTTTAATAAAAAAAAAAGTAACTATTTTTTTTTAGTTTTTTATATTTTTTATAAAAGTAGTATCAAATTTTTTCTAAAATGACTCATTGACAAATGTCTTAAGAGCACCCACTAATCATAAGTAATTAACCATTAATTATCTATACTATTAATAAGAGAATTCCCCTGATTCGTCTTCAACTTTCTGTGTACCAAAATACCCTCATACAAATTTTGAAATAACATACCCTTTAGTTTAATTTTTTTTCCTACAAAAAAGCAAAAAATGTTAAAACAGTAATACTATCTCACGTACAAAAGGAAAAAAAAATAAAAAAATCATTATTCTGACCACCCATTTGTATTCAAATGTCTTATTCCTATAAAAAAAAAAAAAGTCTTATTCCTATATGTATTTGTTATCTATTTGAATTCAAATATTTCAATTATCTTTATAAAAAAATACAAAATTACTTCTTCCAATTTTTTTTAAAAAAGTAATACTATCTCACGTACAAAAGGGGAAAAAAACTGTTATTCTCACAACTAATTTGTATTCAAATGTCTGATTCCTACCTGTATTTGTTATCTATTTGTATTAAAATATTTCAATTATCTTTATAAAAAAAAATACAAAATTACTTCTTAAAAAAAAAAAAGTCACTACCTCACGTAAAAACTACTCATCCCAAAATTTCTATTTAAAAAAAAAAAAAAAATTCTTTAAAACATTCCAAAATTTTTGTTATCCAAATTCTATACCATTATCACAAATCTCCATCCATCTACACTAACATATATCATATATTTTTTTTAAATCTTAAATTTTTTTACTTATCACAATTCTTATCCTAATCAATAAGTTCAAATGTTCTATTGTGTTTCAACTTCTTATGGTTCTCAATCTCATTTTTTAACATTATTCCACATTATCTAACCTCTTTCTTTAAAAAAAAAAAAATACACACGGTTATTTATATATCACTTTTAAATATTATAACACTAAACAAAAATAAAATAAAATAAAAGCATTATTGTACGCGTAAAGCGCATGTGACGAGTCTAGTTTTTAACTAACTGTTTGATTTTTTTTTTTTAAATAATCTTTTTTGCTCTAATTTTTGGATAAATTCAAAATTTAAAGTTTATTTTCTACTCCCAAATGGCACAAAACATAGAAAATATTTTCCAACTTGGGTTTTGTTTCGAGGATGAAAGTTTTGTTTGTATAATTATTTGGAATTGGAAGAGATGTTAGTTATTTCCTTGAGAGCTACACGACAAAAAAAATAAATTTTTTTGATAATAAAAGGATAATGCATTAACTAAGAGATAGTAATAAGTCTATTAATAGGATTAACCTTCCATATTTACTATTTAGAGTTAAGAAATTCTCCATCGCAGACAATGAGTTATCAAATAAAACATAAGTATATGATTGAGAGGTTCCAAGCTTCGCAAGGCCATCCACACATCGATTAGCATCCAGAAAGATGTGCTCAATCTTCGGGGCAGTCATTCAATTGGGTAATGCAATTAGAGAGAAGAGATTCCAAAGAGTTATTTGCAGTTGAATTGTTTAGGAGGTGCACCACAGATAAGATTTCAAGTTCTACAATAAAAATGGTGATGCTAAAATCCTTGGCTAACTTATTTTTAAACTTAAAAAGTCTGCATTGAAACAAGTCAATTTTCTAGAAAATGAATAATTTGTTCACAATTTTTTTTTTAAAGTTTTCTACTAAAACAAACAAAGATTAATTGTTGGTTTCAAATTCACCACAAAGTAAGTAATCTAGATAACTGGATTGGATGACTACATAATTTAACAGTAAAAAATTACTACTACTTTTACATTGTCTTTAATATGGGGAAGGAAGTAAAAGCTCTGTTATCTACTTTGATATTCTCCTCACTCCTCAGTATAGTGAAGTCCTTGTCATCTGCCTCAACCTACAAGTGTGACCAAAATGCAGCTAAATGTTCATGGTAGACTGGTAGTCAACTACCAAATCAGATTTTGTGCACCTAATGTGTGGCACATGTAATTTCTAAGTGTCTGCAATTCATATGCACAAAAATTGTTCTCATCGTCTAAGACATGTGGTGGACTGTAGGGTGGCTTGTTTCCTGATTTGCAGCATAGCCAGCAAAAGATAAAAGCCATTTCCTTCTCATTTGAAATGTGTCAAATTATTTTTGTGGTCTATTATGTTTTTCCCTACCTTTTAAAATGTTCCCTAAAAAATGACAATATAGTGCAAGTGTATAACAATGTCTTGTCAATTATTTTTATTCGCCATTTTTCAAATAGAATTGAGTGACTGTATATCCTTATTTGATTTAACTACTAGTGAGAAAAACTATTCTTAATCATTTCAAATAATTGTATGAACAAAAATTTTCTTTAAAGAAGACATACCCTAAGTGGGAAGGCTTTTTTCATAACCCTAAATGGAAAAATAGACAATAAATTCGGAATCCACTTGGAAAATTAAGCATGAAAGCAACTAATTAGAGAAAAAAAATGTCAACAATTAGTCAATTAGAGAAAAAAAAAATTAACAATTGGTCAACAATTAGTCAACGATTGATATGTGGAGAGAGAGGGGGCGAAAAGAGAAGCTATAATTAGAAGAGTTTGTTATGATTGTGAATTTTATTTGTGATAGTATGTTAACCAACATGAACATGTCATAAAATCAAAATTACTAGAGGTAATAGATCCACATGAGAGGAGATCTCATACGTAAGAGTATTCGTATCAGTTCATGCAAAACTTTCTGTCAATTTTAGCATAAAAACCTACATTTTCTATTTTACACAATTACTTTTCAAAAACATTCACATCAGATTATCTATTCTACATTTTATTTTATTTAAATAATCATTCTTCATTATTATCTTCACAGAGAGAGAGAGAGAGAGGAATTTGATGAGACAAGAGGTGAGAGAGAAAAACAATTAAAATAATGATATACAAAGCTACATAATTCATGTATATTTTACATGGTCACTATAGCATTTTTTGCAAATTTACACAAGTTTAACTTGATTGATGTAAATGATTTTGAGGTTAAAATGTGTAAATTTGACACATTTTTCTATTATATACCTACATCTGCAAATGCTCTAACAAAATGTCAAAAACCCACCTTTTGGTAGCATCCTTTCTTCACCAAGGCGTTTGCATGCTTGTTCCATTTTCTATGCAAATGCACAGTGATGCTTTGGGAAACATGGGTAGTGACTTCCTACATTCATAGACAGAAGCAATTAGCAATTTATTAGTTTAGTGTGAGTTCTTAAATAGATTGATATCTTCAAAGGTATCCAAATCCATGTGAATTATTTGGATTCCAACATTAAGAGCAAGTGTAAGTCCATTTATCAGTCCCCAAAGTTCATGCCAATATATATTGGGGGGCTTAACCAATTTGATATGCAAATACACGGGACACCCTTTTTCACACCCTACCTATGTGTCCATTTTTGATTGAATTTCAATACTTTCATATAGGTCCACCACATGTATTTGAAAAAACTAAAATCCAATCAGTAGTTGACAAATAAGAAGTGTATAGATTTGGGTGTTAGAAAGCGTGTCCCTAACATTACAAGAGGGTTTGACACCTCAGTTCATTAGGTGGTATTTGATGTAGTTTTTTTTTGGTTACACTATTTAGTGTTATAGCTAGCTATTTTACAGGGATGACTTATTCACTAATTGTACAAGTAACTGATATGCTCATGTATTCATAAGCTATCATACTTATTTCTTGAAATAAAAAGAACAAAATAGAATCTTCCCATTGCTAAAAAGCACTTTCCAAACTGAATGTTAAAAAAAAAAAAAAAAAAGCACTTCCAAACTTATATAAAAATATTTAGGATTAATGAAAATGGTTTAGCTTAAAAAATATATATATATATATATATATATAAATAATCGTTTTACTTTACATATAACTCTGAAAATTTTAGATTGTGTTCTTAACTGATTGGGAATTTGTGCAATGAATAGGAATATATAATAAAATAAAATTCTCTTTCTTTTATAACAAGCTTACTCGATTATATAAATAAATAAATAAATAAATATATATATATATATAAAATAAATTATAGATGGTTCTCAATATTTCCACTTATCCAAACAAAATTTCTTAAGACATTCAAAAAAATTCTTTAGATTTACTATAGTGGTAGTCCAATAATGTCATCCCAAACTACTATTTATTACAAATGGACAATTTTGACAGAGCATTGTGTTGCAATTAGCATGCTCATTTTTTATTATTATTTATTTATTTAGTAAAGCGACAATATAACATTTATTTATTTATAATCATCTTTACAATGAGAAATAGAAATGAAAAAGGAGGGGCACTTTTCTAGACAAACAATGACCTCTTCATTTTTATTAGTAGCACAATTAAATTTTAAAGGTACACTAGAAATATAAATGACTTTGAAGCTCTCAAAAATAAACAAAACATCTTCTAGTTTCCAAGCCACCTCTAAGGGACAAATTTGATCTGAATTTAGCAATTTTAATAAACTCACTAAAATGCTCTCTACATGCTCACTGTCACTGATGAAGTATGATTAGAACATGATAAAATGATTGGAATAACACACGTGGCGAGTTCTAATATGTCCGTTAAGGATTCTTAGTATATTCTACAATTTTGAGACTAATATAATAATATATTTATTATTGGTGGTGGTGTTGTACAAATCAATGCATTATGCATGTACCATTTGTTATATTCCTATAAATTTTCTCCCCTATAATAATAATAATAATATATAAAGTAAGGTAATTGGAAAGAGTAGTAGTATTTTGGAATATTTAAAAAACCCTTTAAAAAATTCAAAATTAAAAAATATCATAGATTTCACCATACTAAAAAAAGCATGAAAATGAAAAGATGAAATGTCTTGTAGATACCTTTAGTTTTTTTTGTCTTTTTTGTCATTTTCAGTGTGTTCACATCTCTTTGAAGATACCACACTCGCACATCCATCACAAAAAGGCCCATAGTACAAAGGCCCCTTCAAAGTAAAGCCCAATTTTTTATTTATTTTTTTAATATATATTATTTTTCTTGGTTGCCATTGGACAAGAAAACCCAAGGTAAAGGTTAATTGCATGACTAACAAAATGGGGACAGCTGTGTCCTTTTCTAATTAGGGTTTCCATCTTTTGGCCAAAGGGCACACAACTCTTTCAATTTGAGAGATTGAAAATTAAATGGCTTTTAAGGCCCCCCCCGCGTGTGTACCCACCTGTCTTCCAAAACTACTTCACAGACCAATCAAACTCCGCGTACTCACCACCTTCCAACACTTCAAACCCACTCAATTCCCGCCACGTGTACCACGGCCCAATCATAGAGCTCGAAAACCCTCACCTGCGGGTAACCGAATAAGGAGCTTGTAAAAAGAGAGCCGTGGTGCTATTTGAATCACCGCTTTTGGATCGACAAAACCCTCTCTCTTCCAAAACCCACAAACCCTTGGCGGCTGTGTGTGTGTGTGTGTGAGATACAACAGTGTGAGACCCGTTGTTCCCTCCTAATCTCTCTCTTAGGGTTTCTCTCTCTAAAACCCTTTATTTGGGGATTTTTTTGATTTATTTAGGGTTTTGAAACCTATTTTTCAACGAGATCTATCCAGAAATATCGGTCATGGCCACCGTTGCTCCAGCTCCTTCTCCTCCCACCGCAGATCGTATCCTTTTTCGATTTCTTCATCTGGGTTTTCCTTGTTTTCTCGTTTTTTAGCGTTTTCTCCATCTGGGTCTGATTGAGTTTTGTGGATTATTTTTTGTTGTTGTGCTGATCTGCTCTTGTGTGACTCGGGTTTGGTTTGGATCCATCTGGGTGTTTCGTTTTATGGGGTTTTATTGGTCCTTGTGGAAGATTATGTGTTCGGATCGGGTTGAGATGTGTTTGTTTGGCTTGGATTTTGATGTCGAGGGTTTGTTTCTGCTAGGTTTTATGGTGTGATTTGTTCATTTGTTGTGTGTTATATATGTTGAAGCTGTTCTTGATTTATTTGGGGTTTTGTTTTTTCGTATAAGAATTAATGGGTATTTGATTTTCATGATGCTTTCGTTGAAATTATGATTGAATTGACAATTTTGATGGGTTATTTGTATTGGTTGTTGTTGTTTTTGTTAATGATATGCCTATTTGTTGAGTAATTTTGTTGGTTATCTTTAAGATCTGGATTGTTTACAATTTAAAATTTCGGTGTTTGGTGGGTAATTCTACTTTGAATTGGTTTGAGGAGAGATTGGTTCATATTTTGGTGAAATTATATGATTTGAATATTTGTTATCTGTGAATTATAGGAGACCATAATTTGGAATCAGGCTTTGGAAACAATTGTGGTTGTCTGATTTGTTTATTTATGCTTTTGAAAGATGGATTATATAGAGGATATATTGTGATCAATGTGTTTCTTCAGTTTCCGAAAGTATGTATTTCCTTTACTTTTCTTCTTTTTATAGAAGCTACAGATTTGCTGCAGAAATTGTCTTTGGATTCTCAGACGAAGACTCTGGAAATTCCCGAGCCTACCAAGAAGGTAATTTTCACTCTGCGTTTTGTGTGATTGATTAGTTAATTGCATCTCGTTATGTGTTTATTGGAATCCAAATTTCACATGTAAAGATATTTGATACACTAAAGCTAACAAAAAGCATTGAGTTGGAAGGAAAAATCAGTAATAGTGTAAATTATTCTGGCGTTATGTTATACTAAATATACAGAAAGTGTCTTAAGATTGATTGTGTCTTGATGCAGCCTTCAACTAATCAATATGGATCGGTTGATTCGGGCAATGTTTTGAATGGTCAGGTCCCAGCATTTGAGCGGTCTGTGACTCCATTACTAACTGATTTCATGGATCCTAACATGTGCTATCTTCCCAATACTTATCCATCCACTGCCTATTACTATGGAGGTAAATTAATATGTGAACTAACTGAATGAACTTGTACAATTTTGGTTAGGAGATAAAGTAGTCCTATTTACTATTCAAATGTCTTATTATAAATGATTCTGTCTTTCTGGATATTTTTCACAAAATAATGTTTGCCAGGCTCTGTTTAGATTGTACTTATGTGCATTAGAACCTTTTGTAGGTTATGATGGGACTGGTAATGAGTGGGATGACTACTCAAGATATGTGAATGATGGAGTTGAGATGCCTTCTGTAAGTTGTGCTTTATCATTGGTGATTTTCTTGGCTTCTTTATAAGCTTGGTCAATCAAGTGAATTTGTGATCGGTTGTACATGTCAGTTATCATGTTTTAAATTTTTTATGAGCCTGCATACATTTTGATGGTTATGTATATCAATGGTTCTGATTTATTCTAATTTTGTCTATTAATGTGCTGCTTCATATTTTCAGGGAGTTTACGGGGATAACGGGTCTGTTATGTATCACCATGGTTATGGATATGCACCATATAGTCCATATTCACCAGCAGCTTCTCCAGTTCCAACTATGGGTAATGATGGGCAGTTATATGGGCCTCAGCATTACCAGTATCCTTTCTTCCAGCCGATGACTCCAACTAGTGGGCCATATAACCCTAGTCCTGCTGCCCCTCAAACTGATGTTTCCACCTCTGTAGCTGCTGATCAAAAGCCGCTTCCTGTGGAAGCAGCTAATGGGAATTCTAATGGCATTACAAATGGTGGAGGCATCAAAGGGAATAATGCTTCAGCACCCTTAAAACCTGCTCATCAGAATTCGTTTGTCTCTAATGGTTCATATGGAAGGGGTGCTGTGCCAGGGCGTGGTCCTACTTCCAATTATCAGGATGGAAGATTTAATTTTGATATGTTGAGGTCACCGTTCCCATTGTTAGATGGCCCGCTACTTTCAGATGGGCAGCCTAGGCCTGTGAGCAGCACAACAATCCCTTCTTCATTTTCAAATGGCAATAGCCTTCAATCTTCTAGGAATCAAAGTTTCCGTCCAAATACTAATTACATGGTATGCATGAGTCGCATATTATTTCATTTGGTTTTTATAGTTTTAATGTTTCATATTGTAATTGAACAGGTAGTTTGATTGCCAGTGCTTTCCTGCTATGGGAACTTTTGAAAGATGAACTAGGTTTCCTGCTGTTTGGATTAAGTTATGGCCATTGTGCAGACAGTTTAAACCCATAGCTTACAAGAAAATGTGTTATTAGATATCTTTTGTTAGTTCCACTTGTGGGCTGATTCCAAACTTCAATTTCCACCAATAAAGGTTTAACTGGCTTGTAGAAATGTCTGGACTCTGGAGCATACTGTTTTGTCTGCCTTTCTGGTGAACATATAATGTGATGATAAAATTGATCTTAGAAATTCTCCTATGATTGTTGTTGTACACAGATTTATTATGATTTCACTGGAGGATCTAATTTTTTATTTTTGGTTGTTGATAAGGTTGCCTTTTTATATGTTGCTTACTGAAGGGTTTGTTTTATCTGACAGGGTTTGCACCATCCAAGACCGATGCCTGGAATGAGTACTCCTGGGTTTATGGGTAGGGTGTACCAACCAAACAAGTTATATGGTCAGTATGGGAATACTGTTAGATCTGGTATGGGCTTTGGATCTCATGGATATGATTCAAGAGCAAATGGACGTCCATGGTTGGTGTTTGATAGTAAGCATAAACCAAGAGGACGATTTGGCTATGGTAATGAGAACTCAGATGGTTTGAATGAACTGAACAAAGGACCTAGATTTAAGGGTGGCCCCAAAAACCATAAGGGTTTTTCACCCAATGTCTTGGCAGCAAAGGGTCAGAATGAGACAATAAATGCAACTAGTGATGAGGAGAAGGATAAGACAAGTGTTGTTCCAGATCGTGAACAGTACAACATACCAGATTTCCCAGAGGAGTATACTGATGCTAAATTTTATATTATAAAGTCATACAGTGAGGATGATGTCCATAAGAGCATTAAGTATAATGTTTGGGCCAGCACACAAAATGGCAATAAGAAGCTTCATGCAGCATACCAGGAGGCTCAGGAGAAATCTGGGGATTGCCCCGTGTTTCTTTTCTTCTCGGTGAGAATATGGATGCAAGAATTTAATGGGTTTATTTCTTTTAATTCCTTGATTGCTCCTTAGCATTGTCTTTTGAATTCTTGTTTAGGTCAATACAAGTGGGCAGTTTGTTGGCCTTGCGGAAATGGTTGGACCAGTTGATTTTGAGAAGAGTTTGGAGTATTGGCAACAAGATAAGTGGAACGGCTGCTTCCCTGTTAAGTGGCACTTTGTTAAGGATGTTCCTAACAGTTTGTTGAAGCACATTACCCTTGATAACAATGAGAACAAACCTGTGACGAACAGTAGGGACACTCAAGAGGTAATATTAGTTCTTGCTTTTGTTGTTGCCTGGTTTTCTTTGTTTTTCCTTTCTAAACAGCTATGAATGTCTTTGTGCAGGTCAAGTTAGAGCCAGGGCTTAAATTGATTAAAATATTCAAGGAGCATTCCAGCAAAACATGCATTTTGGATGACTTTGGGTTTTATGAGGCCCGCCAGAAAACAATTCAGGAGAAGAAGGCTAAGCAACTGCAGTTTCCAAAACAGGCAAGACTCTTAACTCTTAAGCCTTCTCTTCCTTGTTATAAGCTTTTCATACTCATTCTGTCCTTTGTAGTAACAATGAATTTCTTATTAGATATATCCTAATAATTGCGGTCAAATTGGTTTTCTTTTGTAGACAAGATTTGACATTGTTTGTCATGTGAGGTTAAAATAGTATTGTATACTTACTGATCTTGTGAATGCAGGTATGGGAAGGAAAGCATACTGATGAGAAGAAAGAAAGGGTAAATGGTGAACTGAAAACCCAAAATTCGGTGGAGGCTGCCTCAGATTTGATCAAGGAGCCTATCCCTTCTGTGCAGGCTAATGAGGACCCCAAGATTTTGGATAATGGTTCAGTTGCAAAAACTGGAGATGCACCAAAGGGAGCTAAACCAGTTGTGTCAGAGAAGAGGATTCTAGCTAATGGTGTTGCAAATGGTTGCTAGTCTCTGCCTCACACAATGGTGGTCCATGTGCACTGAAGTTTCTCATGAGGAACTTAGCCAGAAGTTATGTTGGTTTATGTATAATACAGAACTAACTACTGGCTTAGTTTCCATATCTTATGGGCCGCCATCTCTCGTCTGTCTTGCTCTTGCTTAAAGTTAAGCAATAGAATGTCATCTTTAGTTTTTTTCAAAGCTATGGTGAAGGCAAGGAGGGCTTCTTTGGGTCTGTTTTAAAGTGGTAGCTCCTAACAGGTTTTGCTTCGCTAGGATTTTGGGTTTAGGGGGTTATGTCTTAGTGGCTTTTATATTGTTATCTTCATGTTTTCTTTTCTCTTCCTTTTTTTTTTTTCTTTTTTTTTTTTGGTTTTCCTTTTTCTTGGCAATTTCCTATCGTGTAAATCTAGATCTACTTTGTCGAGGGGGCAGCTTTGCTTTTGTATTTGTAAGAGAGCTAGAAGCAAGGTGGGAAAATACTGCACAATATAGTCAAGAGTTTAAGAAGATTTCCTTTTATATTTTGCAATTGTTGCTGTTGTTATCATTGTCCTCTGTTTACTATGGTATTATTGTCTGCTTTGTTTTCAAATTTTGGTCAATTTTTTTGTTGAAAATAAAATAATACTCATTTAGGGGGTCTGCATAACATAATGATTATATTCTTTCTACGGACAGCTCGTGTATGTGCTTGAAGTAGAAAGTGTTTACTAATCAAGGAAAAAATAGAAAAGTAAAAAGCTTTTACCGGTAAAACTGTTTCCTGATAATAACTTGTAAATCATACATCAGAGTGGCAGCTCTATCATTTTATGCATTATTGCTGTTGGATTTTTCTCATCTTTGGATGAAAAGGCAATGCTGTACTGAGTAAAATATTCCTGGTTGTCACAATGGGCAAGTAGCGTTCACATGCACATTCAGGGAAAAAGTCAAAAATTTGGATAGGCAATAAATGATATTTGCACCTCAAGAAAAAACAACTGGTGTTTGTGGCTTTTCTTCTGGGCTTTTGGGTACAATATGCAATGAAAAAAAAAAAAATAACGTGCGGTAAAACATAATTCATGGACGATATGTCTATATAATAAATGAGCTATAGATAAGATTGCTGAGTCAGAGGACTCGTTTTTTACTTTGAGCACAAGTATAAAAAGAACAATAAAATCTATTATATTAATTGAAGATAAATAAAAAAGGGATAAAGTAATATTTGTTTGAATATAGTAATTTTTTTAAGGATATAACTCATATAAGAAATATTACTTTATCTCATTTTTTACTATCTCATTATCTTAATTTAGCTCAAATAAAAAAGTTGTCAACGTTGTATAAGTTGAACTTATCATATTAAAAATTAGGATTTCAATTCTATAAGATTTCTAATAAAGTCTTATGTTTGTAAGATACAGTTGTTTATTGTCACAACCTTTCTTTTCATTAGAAAATTTAGTTAGATTTATACAAAAGTCCTAACATAACTCTAATTATTAATACTTATTGGATTAGTTTTTATTTTATTTTATTTGAGGGTACTTATTGGATTAGTTTGAGATTGTTTTTAATCTTATGTGAGATATATAATTAGATAATATAGGTATCATCTATACTAGGGGTGTTCGCGGTGCGGTGCGGTACGGTTTTGGGTCATTTTTAGCACCATACTTTGCGGTGCGGTTTAGATAAAACCATAACTGCACCGCACCTTATTTTTGTGGTGCGGTTTAAAATTTAGCTAAAACCATAACCGCACTGCAGCTCATTTTTGTGGTCACATATATGGTGCAGTGTATAAGATGCGGTTTGAATGATTTGAAATTGGTATATATTTCAAATTTTTGGCTTTTTCTACCTAGCCCAAAACTAATTTTTTCCTTTATTTTGGTCGAAGTTTTAAACTATTAAGCTAATTTTTCTTTATTTTGGTCTAACTTTCTTAATCAACACTTGCTAGGGTTATCAAACTTTTTTTTTTTTTTTTGAAAACTAGGGTTATTAAACTATTAATAATATATTTAATATTAAAAATAATTAAATATATTAATATATAGAGAGGGTGCGATGTGGTGTGGTTTGTGTGGTTTTCTTATTATAAAACCGCAAACCACACTGCACCATGCGGTGTGGTGCGGTGCACTATTACTTGCGGTGCGGTGCGGTTATGCTATTTTGCGGGTGGTTTTGGTGCGGTTTTTGTGGTTTGTGCGGTTTGGTGAACACTCCTAATCTATACTACTAATAAGAGGATTCCCCTATTTCGTCTTCAATTTTTGACATACCAAAATATCCTTATACAAATTCTGAAATAACATACCCTTTAGTTTATTTATTTTTTCCTACCAAAAAAAAAAAGAAAAAGGTTAAAACAGTAATACTATCTCATGTACAAAATATGAAAAAAAAAAAAAAAAAACCCCGTTATTCTTACCATCCATTTATATTCAAATGTTTGATTCCTATATGTATTTGTTATCTATTTAAATTTAAATACTTCAATTATCTTTATAAAAAAAAATACAAAATTACTTATTCCCAAAAAAAAAAAAAAAAAATCTACTACCTCATGTAAAACCTACTAATTCTTATCCCGAAATTTCTATAGTTATTTTATTTTTATTTTTATTCTTTAAAACATTCCAAAATTTTTGTTATCTAAATTCTATACAGTTATTACAAATCCTCATCCATTCACATTAGCATATATGATCTTTCTTTTGCTTAAATCTCAAATTTTTTACTTATTACAATTCTTATCCCAATCAATAAATTCAAATGTCCATTAGGTTTCAACTTCTTATGGTTATCTATCTCATTTTTAAATATTATTTCACATTACCTTACCACATTATAACACTAAACCAAAAATCAAATAACAAAAAAGAAATAGCATTATTGCACGTGCAAAGCGCGTGTAATGAGTCTAGTATTTTATAATAACTTCTAATATAGAATTCAAATTCTAATGAATAACAATTAGCATTGAATTATCTATGATTATGTGAGGAAATTATCATAATTAATTTATTATTTACATATTTTTTTTAAAGATTATTTACAGATTTTTAAAGCACCGAATTTTATTCAATCTACGTAACACTTAGTTAAAGTTTCTCAATAAAATTATTATTCTATAAACTTATGGCTAAACAATGAAAGAGGGTTTTTTAAAAAAAAAACATGCGATAAAACCAAAATAGCAATATAGCAATTGTTTTTTAAAAGATAGTGTTGCAAAAGTTTGCATGAGCTTATTTAATTTATTTGACTTATGTATAATTTTTTTAAAGTTTGAGCTTATATATATGATTTGTTAAATTGAATTACATGACCAAGAAATAATCATAAAAATTTGGAAGCCATAGAAGTGGGTGGAAGATTCAGCCACCATCCAGGTCAATTTGATGACAATATACTTTTTTAGTTGAGCTATTTGAACTTTGAAGCCCCCCTACCACTATCCTATACCAATTATCTACACAATGAAAGGTGATTTGCACCATTCTACATCAAGATACTAGATAGAATCTATTATTATTGCATTTTCTTGCATTAGCAAAGCTCCATAGGTTTTGCTGTTGTTGTTTTTGTTGTTTTGTTTGGGTGCTAAAAGCTCCATAGTTTCTTAGTAATGGTTCTTGCGCTTAGAGCTCCTTAACTGCTATGCATTTTGACATTAACTTATTTAGGGTGGTGAAGCTGTTTCTTGCAATTTAATCAACTACTCTATTTTTTTTCACATACCTTCCACCAAAGGACAAAGGTTACTGCCAATTTTGTGTTATATTAAAGCTTGAGGTCTAACTAGAGTCTTGTAACTTAGTGGTGTTGCTTGTTTTTCTTTATGAGAAGAATCGAGGTTTGAATCCCCTTCCATCATTATTGTAATTATCAATTTATAATAAATAAAAAAATAAAATAAAACTTTGAGGTGTATATTTTTTGTATCTTGTATTCCACTCTTTCTTGCTTCCCAAAAACTTGACTACACTTGTGAATTAATTGCTGCTAAAGGATAAGGCATTGATTGAGAATCATTTAAAATAACTTCTATTTATGTGAACACCAAGATTTAGAAAACAAACTTGTTCCATATTCAATATCAGGAGATTTTCACGACAATAAGTTAAGCAATATGGATCATGTAAGGTTACATTTGGATTTGAAAATTTAACATCAAGAAATTTGAAAAACAATTAGTATAATAATTTGATATGAACTTCTCAACCCAAGATGATTGAGTTTTGGGGGTTTTGCTCTAATAAAAACATTTGAAATGATATGGAATTGGTATAATATTTTACATTTAATCATTCCAGATCTACATATTAACAAAACTCAAATCCCCATTAATTTTATGATTAAGAAACCCTTGTTCTCTTGTACTTTAATAAGTCATCAAACTAAAAACTAAAATCAGAACCTTTGTTTTTGTTTTTTTTATTGTTTTTTTTTTGAGAATCCCAAACCCCTCATTTCATACCCTTCAAATGCATAACATTAATTTTATTGATTCTTGCAGTTTCATTATCTACAATGAGGGGGGTCAATAATTGCCTTGCCCTTTCTCAAAATTTTTTTGTATAAAACAAAAACTGGTCGAATGATTTTGAATGTCACCATTGGTTTTGTTCAATTTACCCACTTCATGCTTCTACTTGATTACTCCACACATAGTTGTTGATCCATTTGTCGAATTAGTTATCTCATTGCTAGATTATGCTTCATTTATCATTTTTTTTAATACCAATCAAATTCTTTATTTTCCTAAATAAATGAGATAAATAGTTGGATACTGTTGGGCATTGTGGAGCCTAGTTGTGTTTGATCCGGTTGACGACCTGACCTGACCCGAATAATGTTGCGTAGTTTTTAATGGGAGATTTTTTTAGGCTTGGTCCATTGAGCGGAGGCTTGGGCCGATAGAAAATTTTTGGCCCGTTTTGTAGCCCATTGTGAATTCCTGTGCTTAGGATGTAGAAAATGCAATTTTGTGAATAGGGTTTGTTGTTGTCGTATTTGTTGAGTGAGAGAAAAATTATAGCCGCACTTTGTACTTTTCTCTGATAATAGTGAAATTCCTACAACTACGTGGACGTAGGCAAATTGCCAAACCACGTAAATATTGTCTTGTGCGTGTAATTGTTTTTCTTTGACGTGTGTTTTTTCTATTTTTTTTGTTTCTCACATGTTGGGAATTCGGGTTAATTCCCTACAGATACTGTAGTGGCCTGTGTCCTTTAAGTAGTAGTAGTAGTAGTATGCAGAAAGATCATCTGCATCTCTACGCCCAAGCAACGTTACTTAAGAGTATATAATCTTTCATTATCATTTTCATAGGTAGAGCTCGTTTACAATAAGACAAACACTTGTAGTAGATTCGACTATTTTCTTTAAGTATATAAATCTTGCCATATAATTTCAAAAATAGATAGCAACGAATTACAAATTCCAACTCAGATGACGTAGTCTTTTTCAATGATAACGCGAGAGAGAGAGAGAGAGAGAGAGAGAGAGAGAGAGAGAGTAGATTCATGGTTCTAGGGAAAATTACTTTATGAAGCCATTCCATAAAGTCATCTCCTCACATATTTGTGGCACCCTTATGCTATGAGAGGATGGTTTCATGGAGTCTCAACACTTCCTCTTAATACTAGGCACGACCTATTAAATAGATTTGTTGCTTATCAATTAAGGAAAGAAAAAAAAAATCTAGAAATAGACTGGCAAGTGATTTCATAATTTGCCTTTTATAAATGATAAGCTAAGCAAGCAAGTAAAAATAAAATAACATAAAACCTGTTTTTTTTTTTTGGCTGAGTAAAACAAATAAAAATTCAACTATTTTCTCAAGTATATACAAGTATATATACTCTATAAATCATATATAGTATATAGCGTAATTAAATTGACCCCTCTCCATGAACAAAGTGTTGGAGGTCTAGGGGAGAAATGGTTCGAGTTGCGAGATTATTAGCATATTGTAATTATCTCTTGCCATATAATTTCAAAATCCAATGTTAAATTCCAACTCAAATGACGCTGACTTTTTCAATAATAATGAGATAAAGAATATGGTCCTCTAACCCTAGCAAAATAACCTTATGTAGTTGTTCCATAAAGCCACCCCTTCACATGCCTGTAGATCCCATATACCATGAGATGATGCCTTTATGGAGCCTTAATACTTCCTATGAGTCCTAGAAGCAAGACCTATTCACCTATTTGATAAGTTTGTAACTAATAAATTAAGAAAAAAGAAACCCAAATAAAAAAAACCCCATAAATGACCACCTAAGCAAACAAAATAAAATAAAACCCTATTTTTGTGCCAAGTAAAATAAAATAAAAATTCAACTATTTTCTCAAGTATATAGAGTATATATACATACTCTATAATTATCACACATATATGGTGATATATATTTGTTTACCCTTTTATTTTTCTATTTTAAGTTTTGCCATATAATTCCAAAAATAGATGGCAATGAGTTTCAAATTCCAATTCAAATGCTGTTGTATTCTTAAAATATAATGAGATAAAGAATAAGGCACTCTAATCATAAAGAAAATTACCTTATGAATTTGTTCCATAAAATCACTCATTCACAAATGTGTAGGTCTTATCTGTTACGAGATTGAGAGGATGACTTCATGGAGTCTCGATATTTCCTCTTAGTCCTAAGTGGCAGTGCGAGGTGTGTTAGATAGGTTAGTAACTAATCAATTAAGGGGGGAAAAACTAGAAATAAATTTGCAAGTAAAGTCATAATTTTGACAAAAAGAAAAAGATGTTATTTCATAAATGACTGCCTAAGCAAGCAAAATAAAATATTTTAAAAAATACATTCTTTGGTATGAGGAAACAAAATAAAAATTCAACTATTGTCTTTTTAGTATATACAAGAATACGTGATCTTTATTTGTTTACTTATTTTCTTTTAGGTATTTTAAGTCTTGCCGTATAGTTTTAAAAATGGACATCAATAAGTTTTAAATTCCAGCTCAAATGATGTTGTCTTTTTCAATAATAATAAGATAAAAGTGTATGGTCATTAATCCTTTTGTCTTAAGGAAAATTATCTTATATAGTCATTCTACAAAACCATTCATTCATAAGCGTGTGAGACTCATATATTGTAAAATGGTGATTTTATAAAGCCTTATTACTTTCTCTTGATCAAAGACGCAAGGCCTATCGTACAGGTTTGAACCTTATCAATTAAGAATTTTTTTTTAAAAAAATCTAGGAATAAAATTCCCAATTTCCAAGAACTAGAATAATTTTGGCACCATCACAATATACATTTTTTTTTTTTTTTTTTTGGGTTTTTGAGAAGTAATATCACAAAATACTTGGGTGGAAGGCTTGTTAATCTGTGAGTGTGGTAGTAGTATAGTTAAAGACTAAATTCATCACTTCCTTATATTATATATTGTATATATCTAATAATTTTGGCAGAAAGGAAAAAAAAATCCATAAATGATTGCGAAGCATAATAAAATAAAACTTTCATTTATTTTGGCTGTGTATATATATATATATATAAAACTTATATTATATTATATTATATTTTATATAAAACTTATATTATATTATATATATATATCTAATAATTTTGGCAGAAAGGAAAAAAAAATCCATAAATGATTGCGTAGCATAGTAAAATAAAACTTTCATTTATTTTGGCTGAGTTTACACACCAATAAAAACCCTGTGACTCTGAGTAAGTGTGTCATTCCAAAAACCCAAAACCCTTTAGGCGGCTACGAACCCTGTTGTTCTCTAAAGCTTCAAAACTCTCTCTTTGGTCATGGCCACCGTTGCTCCTCTTGAAGGTCGTATCTTTGCTCAATTTGCTCATCTGGGTATACTTTGGTTTCTGGGTTTTCTTTGCTGTTGTTCCTTAGTTTCTGATCTCTTCTTCTATGCCTGCCTATGGATCCAAACTGGGTTTTTTACCTTCTTGTATGTTGCCTTTGTGTATGATGTGTTTCTGGAAATTACTGTGTTTTGGGTGTTTCAGTGTTGTGTATGGCTCTTGAAGCTTTTGCTTTATTAGATTTTATTGTTTTGTAGGCTAGTTTTTGTAGTCTTGTTTATAGTTTCAGAGATGTGAAATATTGTGTTATGTTATTTGGTTGTGGTTTTTGAGATACTATTGTAGATGGGTTTGGTGATCTCTGAAATTTTTGATTGAGCTAATTATTCAAAAACTATTTGAATGGACGTTTAAAAAAAAAAAAAAAAAAATCTAGTTTTGGTTAATCAATTTTGTGTTTTGGGCTTGGTTTTATTACAAAAAGTTTGGTGCTTTATTCTGGATTGAAGGGTTAAGGTTTTGTGTTGTTAGTTGTGTTTGGGTTATAGAAAGATGAAGTGTTAAGTGCATGATGACAATAACATGTGTTATTGAGTTTTGAAATTCTCTGTGTTTCTTGGATAAGCAAATGTAGTTAAGAGAATAAGGTCATGAAGGTACAGAGTTATTGATTTCTTGTATTCTTTTTTCCCTCTCTTTAGAAGCTGCAGACTTGCAGCAGGATTTGTCATTAGATTCCCAGACAAAGGCATCTGAAGTTTCTGAGCCTGCTAAGAAGGTAAATTTCACTTTAGACTTTACCAATTATCAATTAGAAGGTTGTCTCTCTGTAATCATTCTGTGTTGATTAGAATGTAACAGTCGTTATGCTCCCAAGGGAAATTTTATTGTGAAAACCTGTTTTTGAGAATAACTCGGTGTGTAAATTTTTAGAGGTATATATTTTTGGCATTAAGGTTGATGTATTTTATATGCAGCCTTTTACCAAGGAGTTCCGGCCATATCAGCGGTCTGCAACCCCATTGTCACCAGATCTTATGGATCCAACCATGCACAATTTCCCTAATGTTTATTCACCTACTGCCCATTATTCTGGAGGTAAGTTAACATATGATATTCACCATATGAGAATGCTTTGAGTTATATTTGATGCAACCAAAGCTTGCTTCAATGGACAGAGGTGCAAACTATATCAAAATGTTAACAGCATGAATCATTGGTGTAGTATATTGTCTATATTGTGGATGAAGTTTGTGTATTGAAGGGTATGTTGTATTGTATTAATGTTCTTGTATATATTTTGTAGGGTATGATGGGACTGGTACTGAGGGGTATTCTAATACTTACCCAACAAATGTAAATCCAGATGGCATGAAAATGGCTTCTGTAAGTTTGTGTTTAATTTGTGCATAAATATGCTCAAAAGTGGGCACTGTAGTTGGTTATACTTTTCATCTTAGAATTCCTAATACTCTTTCATGTGTTTTAATTGTAGCCTTCACTGAGAAAGTTTCTTATAATCTAATAGTTGCCTTGTCTATGGTGTCTATTTTTAGGGAGTATACGGGGAAAATTGGTCTCTTATGCATCCCTATGGTTATGGCTATGCACCCTATGATCCATATTCAGTAGCAGGGCCCCCTTTTTCAACTATGGGAAATGGTGATCAGCTATATGGGCATCAGCACTACCAGTATCCTCACTATTTCCAGTCGCTGACTACAACCAGCAGGCCACACACCCCTAGTCCTGTTGCTCCTTCCCAAGAGGATGTTACCACCTCAATGGCTGCTGACCAGAAGCCTTTAACTGTGGAAACTTCTAATGTTTCAAGTTGTGGGGGTCTGAAAGGTAAAAATGGCTCAGCTTTCTCAAAACCAACATTTGAAAATTCTTTCCTGCCAGGGAGTATATATGCTTATGGTTATCAGGATCCAAGATCTACTTTTGATGGGGTGAGGTATCCCGTCCCAAGGTTTGATGGCCCTGTATTTTCAGATGAGAAGCCCAGGCCTGTGACTGGTTCCAAAAAGTCAATGTCAAATGTCAACAACATTCTGTCTTCAAAGAACCAGAATTTCCAACCGAATTCTCACTTCATGGTAAGAAAGATTCCACATTGCCATCTTCAGTTGGGACTTAATTTCTGCATAGCGATGCTGGTGTTGATCTCATGAAATTCAGACAGCATCTGCAAATAGAATGGTTAGAAATGCAATCTGCAGCATTCACTAAGTTTACAGTGTAAATTTTGAATGATTGCATGAACCTATCTGATATTGTTATATTATATGACTAGAATAATTTGACCAATGACCCATAGCTCATATGGAACCTCCTCCCTTTGTAATAGGAAGGTGGAGGGTGAGGTCATGAGTTCAAGACCTAATTCATCAATTAAAAAAAAAGTACTAGAATAATTTGTCTGGTTCAACCCATGAAAGTTCTGTTGGGGCCAATAAGCTCTAGATTAAATGGCATGTCCTTTTCCCACAATTGGGACTGAGGGTAAGTTCGCAGGTTCAAGACTCATGGGATTTGTGTGTAACTTACTAACAACAAAGCATTATTCCCAAAACTTTGTGGTTGACTGTGGATCCTTAATAGACTATACTGGCTATACAACTGTAAACCCTGATACAGGGTGAGTTCTGTCTGTAACTTACCAACCAAAAAAGTTTTGTTGACCCTGACCAAACTGTCTGCCTATCCTACTTGTGATCAATTTAGTTTGGTTTTCAGAGCCTATGTCATAACCTGATTTTTAAAGTTTTACTGGAGGTCCTATAAGGAATTTTCTTATTTGTTGCTGCAGGGTTTCCATGATCCAATACTAATGTCCGGCATCGGTGCAGCTTATGGGTTTATGAATAATAATTATCCGTACAAGTTTCATGGTCATTATGGAAACATAGCTAGATATGGGATGGGCTTTGGATACAATAGTTATGATATGCAAACATACCGGCGTGGATATCTAGCAGTTGACCCTAAGTATAAACACAGGGGACGAGTCAATGGGTATGTTGGCTATGCTAATGATGTGGACTGTTTGAATGAGTTGAAGAAGGGGCCTAGAGGTGGCAAAGGTTTTAAGAACCAAAATGAATCTGTGCCCACTGTCTTAGCAGAGGGTCAGAACTTGCCTTCAATTGAAACTAATGGTGAGGAAAAGGATAACACGAGTGAGATGCCAGACCAAGAACAGTTCAACAGAGAAGATTTCCCTGGAGACTGTACTGATGCTAAGTTCTTCATTATTAAGTCATATAGCGAGGATGATGTCCATAAGAGCATTAAGTATAATGTTTGGGCCAGTACCCCAAATGGCAACAAGAAGCTTCAGGCAGCATACCAGGAGGCTGGTTGCCCTGTATTCCTTCTCTTCTCGGTAAGCATCTAATTATCTATACATACTGGCTTTTCATTATTTTATGGTTTAAATTGGTTTTCAACAATGTTTCTGAATTCTTATTTAGGTCAACACTAGTGGGCAATTTGTTGGCCTTGCGGAGATGGTGGGGCCAGTTGATTTTGACAAGAATGTGGAGTACTGGCAACAAGACAAATGGGAAGGCTGCTTCCCTGTTAAGTGGCATATTGTAAAGGATATTCCCAACAGTTTGTTGAAGCACATTGCCCTTGAGAACAATGACAACAAACCTGTCACTAACAGTAGGGACACACAAGAGGTAATTTTACTTATAATTCTTGTCTTTGCCTTTTAATCTTATTTGGTTTGCAGCAAACTAATGGGTTTGTGTAGGTCAAGCTAGAGCAAGGGCTTAAAATGATTGCAATATTCAAGGAGCATCCCAGCAAAACAAGCATTTTGGATGATTTTGGGTTTTATGAGGACCGCCAGAAGAAAATTCAAGAGATGAAGACTAAGCAAAAGAAGTTCCTGATAAAGGCAAGACCCTCCCCACATATTGGTTATTGTTTTGTAGTCTGTGTTCCAATATTTTATTCTTGTGACTCATTCATAATGTTTTCTTTTTGTGATAATAATGACTTGCTAAAGACAATATTCAATGTTGTTTATCATATGAGCTTACTTTTTTTGCCTACTTCTGATCTTGTGAGTGCAGGAATGGGAAGGAAAGCCCACTGATCAGGAAAAAGAAGGTGCAAATGGGGAGCTGAAAACACAGATTCAATCGGAAGTTACCTCAGATTTGATCGAGAAACCTATCCCTAATGCACAGACTGACAAGGACCTGCAACTTTCAGAGAACATTTCAATTGAAAAATTGGGAGATGCCCCAAAGGATGTTAAACCGGTTGTATCAGAGAATAGAACTGCAGCAAATGAGGTTGCAAATGGTTGCTAGACGCTGCATTACAGAATGTTAGTCCATTTGCTTATGTGAAGGCTCTTACAAGGAGTTCTCTGAGAAGTTTTGCTGCCTCCAAATATACACAGAAAAAACTACCGGCCAATTTTCCATCTTCCTGGCCAACTAGTGCCTATTACATATGTTTTGCTTTGCTTCAATAGTCAATCATTCATTGAGTAGTTGAAAGTCATCTTTAGAAATTTTAAACCTAGTGTCAAGCCCACTTACTTTTAGGCTGCTTTTTCAAGGTTAGCTCCCAACAGGTTCTGATACCCTAGGATTTTGTGTTTGGGGTTTCTGTTTCACTGTTTTATATCCCCCTATTTTGCCCTTACCTCTTATATCCTCTTTTTGGGCTATTTTATATCTTGTAAATCTAGGTATGCTTCGTTGCAAAGCAACGCTGCTTTTATATTTGCATGAGAGCTCTTGCAACGAAGCTTTTATATTTGCATGAGAGCTCAAAGTAAGGTGGGAAAATAGTGTAATTTTGTCAAGTTTAAAAAGCTTCGTATTTGTAAGAGCTTGAAATAAGGTGGGAAAATAGTGTAATTTTATCAATTAAAAAGCTTCGTCGATCATTTACTCTTATAATTGTTGTTTTTCTCTTATATAGTTGTCATTATTATTTGTTGGAAAAGGATCCATAAAGCATACTCAATTTATTTGGGATTAAGGAGTTGAGCATAATTATCATTACTGTAATCATAAGTTTTAGTTTGCTAATTTGGTTTGTTTGCCAACAGTGGAAATTTATTTTTCAATTCCGGGTGTCTTCTACACAAGTTACTAATTCATTCCAAAATGCTCTTGATACACTTGAAACAGGAATGTGTTCATTGATGTCAGTTTTTGTTTGGAACAATTTATTCTGACATTTGACTCATGTCCAAATGTTGTATCATTTTGCCAGGTTGAATTTTTAGCTAATTGATATGAACCTTTGTCTACGATTGCCTTGGTGGCCATAGTCCAAAGGAAAACCCTCTTTTTTTTAAACAGCCTTTTGTCTTGGAATTACAGAGAATTATGTGTTTTTAAAGCAGCATTAGGGACCTAATCTTTCTCATAATTTATTGGGTAAGATAGAGAAACTACTTATGAGGTTTAGGTTAATGTCAGGCACTACAAATACTTTCAAAAATATCTTAATTGCTCTTTAAGCGTAAACGGCTCTTAACACCATTTGGAAATTCCCCTACTCCTTCAAGTTCTTTGTTTCCTTCTCAATTTTTGCCTGCCATACATCCACCATTTATCACCCACATTTGTGCATATAATTGTCTCAATATAGTCACTGAGACTTGTTTAGCTGTTGAACATATGAAAAGGAGTCCAACTTCTTTTATGAGAGTCAATTGTAACTCGCTATTGAGACCAACTTTAAACATATTTGATGTTTCTTGCTGTTTGAAGATGTTGGAGGTCATGATGTAAGGAGCAACAGAATTACTTACCTGAACACAGATAACAAACGTTGCTTAGTGTTGTTTGTGCTTAGACAACAAATTGAATGTTTTTGAAAAACCTTGGTAGTGTTTGATATTAGCCCAAACCTTATGGGAGGTTTTTGTATTTTCCCTAATTTATTGAGGTGTTAAGCTATGAGTAGTGCAACATGATTTTCATCCGTTACCTTATTAGTTGTGAAAAAAATTATAGTGTTTTTTGTGTTACGTGTCATTGCTTTTTTTAAATAAAAAAAAAAAAAAAAACTCTTTTATTATGCAAAATGATCAAGATCCCTCACATTCTTTTCTTTGTTTCCTTCAAACCCCAAAAATTTCATCCATTTTATTATACACAATAATTTGCCAATTATCCATTTCAAGATACAAAATATTGAACATTTTTTTTTACAACTATTAAGATAGTAAGTTCAAATTAGTGTACAATTTTTTAAAAAATTGATATTAATTCTACACTTAAAGTGCTCCTCAAAAAAAAAAAAAAAAAAAAAAAAAGGTTCTACACTTACGTGAAAATAATGTTGCACCCACACCACACCCATCACAATTTGCTATTTTAGCAGCTTGTGAAAATAATTTTGTGCATAACATTGCTGCAAAAAAGAAAAAGAAAAAAAGGCCACCTTCCTCTTTGTATTGATGATGGGCACAATTGTGATAACAATGACATGTTAGGCTGAGGTGGACCTCAGTCCCGCCTAACTATATCTTATCATAAAAAAATTTTGTCCGACTTTTGGTCTTTGGCTAACAACCAAACCAAGTAACTAAATTCATTATACAAACAAACAAACAAAACAACGATATTATTCTCAACTGAACAGCTCTGGCTCTATGCTCCTTATCATATCCTAGTATATCCTGGTTTCAAAATGATAGATTAATAACAAACGTGATTCACTTCAAACAGAATAAGATTAGATACAGTCCCATAAAAAACACTTTTATATATTATAAGTTGAGACTTGAGAGAGTAGCTCTGCTCCTATCCCTATTTTGACATGGCAGCTAGCTCATTGAAGAGATTAAGGATTGGAAGATTGGGTTGTTGGGTTCCTAGGAGGGAGTTTTCCACTTGTGATGACAAGGTTGTTGTCCAGCAAAATGGGAAATCCATGAACCTTTACTCTGCCATCAACCAAGCTCTTCACATAGCCTTGGAAACCGATCCTAGGTGATTTTTTTTTTTTTTTTATAATTTATTTAAATTATTGAGTTGTGGTTTCTGATTCTTATTCAGAGGCTGGGTCTAAATGGGTCTTTGTTGGTTTTGCTGAAATGGGTTTGTTTGGATTGAACTGTAGCTTCTGATAGTCATAGATTGCTGAATTCCATTTCTTTATTTGCCTGGTAAGGATAAAGCTTGGATTATTTTGGTACTGAATCTATATTGATTTTATGGTAATTGGCATTTTCTTTCTCCTGTCCATTATTGAAAATGAATTATATATGGTAAAAGAAATACCAAGTTCCCAACTATGGAGTCTTTTTTTTATCATCCATGGGATTATTAACTAATAATTGAGAACTTGCTTTGAGTGATTTATGTAGCTTATGATGATAGAATTCTGAAACACTAAAACAAAAGAAATTGGGACCCCTCCAACACCAGAATGTTCACATTGATTAATTTTGTCTCTTAGATTTTTCTAAAATTGTTTCCGTTTATTGAAGATATATGACAACTAGGAGAAGATGATAGATACAGATGGTCACGACTTGGCCTACAAAACAGCTTATAAAGTTATAACTGCTAGCAAAAAAAACAAAATAAAAAGAAACAATTACTACAACAAAGCCTTAGTCTCAATCATAAACCTTTTCTTGAATGCCAGGCTTAAATGGTAAATGGTCTCCCTTTGTTTCAAATTTCTGTTTACTTCCATTAATTCAAAGCTCAATTTTGCTTCCATAATGAATTGCTTTTGATTTCTGAGCTGTAAAGCACATGGTAGATTCTGTTTCATTCCTGTGGTTATGCCTGAAGTCACACATTAGAGCTCGTATATAACTGAATCTTTATGCAAAGATGTCAATATTTTCAATTGCATTTTGACTAATATAAGTTGCCTCATTGTGTTTATCTTTATAGCATGTTTCAGCTCATGCTTTTCCTTTCCTTTCAGAGCTTACGTATTTGGGGAAGATGTAGGCTTTGGTGGGGTATTCCGTTGCACGACAGGATTAGCTGATCGATTTGGTAAAAGTAGGGTTTTCAATACCCCTCTTTGTGAACAGGTATTTTGTTTCACATCACATTCTTTTGCTACATTACCTTTGTCCTTGTATATATACACCCTAAAACATTATGTGGGTTAGAGTAATTATTTTTGGCATAAATAAATCCTCTGTAAATTGGACGAAATGACAAGATGAGGTGCTCTGGAAATACCCATTTAGAAAAAAGGATTGAAGGTTTTGGGCTTGTAGCTTAAGGCTCCAACAAAGTCCGAGTATAACAGAAAGCTGTACACCACATTTTGATAATGTGTGATACACAAAGGATCTTTGTTAATCTACTTTTACTATTAGCTTCCTATTTCTTTTTTCTGTTTTTGGTATCATTTGATCAAGGAGCATTTGATAGGTTTGATACTAACGTGGCCGTGTAAACAGGGCATCGTTGGGTTTGGCATTGGTCTAGCAGCAATGGTGAGTTTGAAACCTAAATACAGGTTGCTTTTTTATTTTTTTTAATTCTGCCTTATAGCTGTAACTTTCTGTCTCATCTGATGTCATGATAGGGCAATCGGGCCATAGCAGAAATCCAATTTGCAGATTATATTTTTCCTGCGTTTGATCAGGCATGCATCCTCCCCAATGCTATGTTCTATAGTTGCCTTATAATTGACTGTTGAGTGACAGAATATTTCTTGTAGATTGTTAATGAAGCTGCGAAGTTCAGATACCGTAGCGGGAATCAATTTAATTGTGGAGGTAACTTCTTATAGTTTGTTTCCATTTTAAAAAGTTTTATAAAAAAAGCTTCTGGACCTTTTATCCCCCCCCTTTTTATTTCACATGCTGAGGTTCAACATTTCTCCCTAGGTTTAACAATAAGAACCCCTTATGGAGCTGTGGGCCATGGTGGACATTATCACTCACAGTCCCCTGAAGCTTTCTTCTGTCATGTTCCTGGTATTAAAGTATGTTTTCATTCTTCTTAGACATCTAGTCTTCTTTCTGGGATTTATTTTCTATTTTTGTTATTATCTATTCTCTAAAATGAGCAATTCTCCATTTTGTAACTGTAATATGTGAGTATTCTGATGAAATACTTCCATTATATGAGTTCACAATTAGTTGAAATCATTGTGTAAACTGTAAAGTCTCCCCCAGCAATGAGTACGGTCTCCTTGAAAGCAATTTATAATTCTTGAACATCCATGAAGGGTATGTGAACCACAACAACAGTACCAACACTTTTAATAAGGTTCTTTTCTTTTGGAAGTTTATGACTGTACTTTTGTCTTGTCAAATGACAAATGAAAAATCAGCTACTTACACCACCATCACATCGGACAATTATGACATTGGTGGGAACATTCCTATTATATATTTTACTGTATGCAAGCAAATGCTCAAACATGTGTATGTGTGTGTCTAATCCATAATTTCTAGATTTCATACATAGCCTGGTCTGTCAGCATGGGTTTTTGGTAGTTGTTGTGCCTGGAACCTAGTGGCCACTTCATAACACGCCACTCATGTCTTCATCTGCACATAGATCTTTTATGTTTGGCAGCTACCTTCATCATGAGAGCTTGATATTTTCTATTGAAAATGGATTTTTCTGCATTCAAAATACATGAAGCTAAATTGGTTAACCAATTTTTGGGATGGCTGAGTGCCATGAGGTTGAAAGAGGGAATTAGCAATATTGCATTTCTTGTTTCTTCCTAAATTTTGTTGCAAGGGAAATAGGGCTTCTTGCACATTGTTGTCTAGTATAGCATTGATGAATTATTATCAAATCTCTCAAAATAAGTTCTTGTATAGGTGATCATCCCTCGAAGCCCGCAGCAAGCAAAAGGTTTGTTGCTATCCTGCATCCGTGATCCAAATCCTGTTGTATTTTTTGAACCAAAGGTATTGCAAGGAAACTTCATTGAATTGTTAGGTGATGATTTATCAAACGAGAACTTTGAGATTGAAATTGGAATTGGAAAAATTTCTTGTGGTACAGTGGCTCTACCGTTTGGCAGTAGAAGAGGTTCCCGAGCATGATTACATGTTGCCTCTATCAGAGGCAGAGGTACGCTTCTTCTGGTTTCATCATAGCTGAAGAATTCAAAAGATAACACTGATTGTAATGTAATATAGGAACTTTGATATTAAATAAAATTGAAAATACTCAGGTGATTCGAGAAGGCAGTGACATTACACTTGTTGGGTGGGGAGCTCAGTTATCTATAATGGAACAGGCCTGTCTTGATGCTGAAAAGGTATGTGATTCTCATTGCTGGAAATCTATTCTTTAAAGTTTCCAGAAGCTAAAATTTTCCAGTAAACATTAGAAATACAAAGCTTATGTGATTCTCATTGCTGGAAAACTATTCTTCAAAGTTTCCAGAAGCTAAAATTTTCCAGTAAACATTAGAAATACAAAGCTTATGTGATTCTCATTGCTGGAAAACTATTCTTCAAAGTTTCCAGAAGCTAAAATTTTCCAGTAAACATTAGAAATACAAAGCTTACTAATAGTCAAAATTTTCAATTATGGTAAATACTAATAAATGACAAGTGATATTTTCACAAAGGGCATTGCCTTCCCACCTCTTGAGATGAACTTTTTCCAGAAATTAAGTTGTCTAGTCCAGAGAATTCTCAAGTTTCAAATATTCCCTGATTTGGATAAATTTAAAATTGCAAATATGTTAAGTTTTGACTTGGTATTTATAACACAGGATCAAATCATGTCATTTTAAGGACTCTGATTCTCGTCCTCCTTACTTTTATAAACTCTATTCAAACCATGCGACTTTGCAGGAAGGAATTTCTTGTGAACTGATAGACCTGAAAACTCTAATACCTTGGGATAAGGAAACTGTAGAAGCATCTGTCAGAAAGACTGGAAGACTTCTTGTAAGCATAATTTCTCCATTCAAATGCTTTATGAGATGAAATTGGTGAAATTATAGGTGATCCATAAATTTCCTGTGTGCAGATTAGTCATGAAGCTCCAGTTACAGGAGGATTTGGTGCTGAAATTTCTGCTTCTATTGTTGAACGTTGTTTCTTAAGGGTTAAGTGCCAATCTTTGTATATTTCTGATCACTTGATAATACTTACATACTTCACTTGAATACAAGTCTTTTCTATTTTATTTTACTTTCTGATTTTTCCTTTTGATGTTTCATCTATGGTAGCAACTTAAAAAAAAAATTGCAAATTCTAGTAAAACTTGGGATTTCCTTTACTTACAGCAGCTAGGGCTCCTAATAATTGGCTAGTTCCCAAACAAGAGGCACACAAACTAGTATAGTCAGTAGCTGAAAGATATTTAAAAAGAAATCCAATTTAAGAAGCAAATACTTGCAAGAACACGAGTGGCTTCTTTTCTTTACACGTGCGTATTTTTATTTGATCTTTGACTTAGATTAATGGAACCTGAATTTAGCCAAGCCGAGACATGTCACTAGCTAGATGGTCTAAAAGCGCCATATCACTAGCTAGATGGCAGAAAAAACATACCTAAGAACTAAAGCCAACCCTATCAACATTTAAAAATAAAAAATAAATGAAATGTCAAACTTAACAGATTATGTTACTTGTCTTCTTCCAATAAAACCATGAATATGCCTCTCGGGAGCCACTCCCACTCTCAGGTTATTATTAACATCAATGCTCCCACACCCACTCTGACTTTGTCACTTAGACCATGCCCTCAGATATGACTTTCTGGACCAAATTTCTTCCAGGTTCCAACCCAATGGATAAATAGTATCCTCCGTGTGGCACTATAGAATGGTGGTGTGTTCCATGACCAATACAAAAGTCGGTTGCATTTTGGGTTGATACTTTCTGTGCTTCTATGGTTAACTAATGATATTTTCTCTTTATTGGTTCATACTAAATGAATCGTAATCACACGTTAGGCTAGTTAGCAAGTCTTTACATGCTATGGAAATCTTTCTCTTTTGAAGTGTGAGGTAGGTTCAAATTATTGACTTTGACAGCAATAACCATTAACTGCAATTTGCATCGGATGATGCTTTTAAGCTGCAAAAAATTTGTAAATCTAAGTCTTGTTTCAATATAGTAACAGAATTTTCCAAGAAGGCCTAACAAGAAAAAACCCATCATAAGTCACATTTAGAAGATGAAATCCTCAACAATGTGGAATACCGGGAGTGAGGTTGCCTTGATATGGATTTACATAATGGGGTTGACTTACAAATAACATCTTTGAATTCTATTTTTATTTATTTTTTTCTTTATTGTTTCTTTGCTTACTTCTCCTGTTAGCTCTCTTCTGTCTGTCTTGAGTTGAAGCACGTCACATTAAGTTATATGGAGTATCATAACTTGTCTTGAGAGTGGAAATGCTACCTGAAGAACTGATTCTATGAAAAAACTCAAAATAATAATGCTTGCTTTATACTTGGTAAGGCAAACTGGATCAGCCTGGATGTGAGCTGATATACTTGAACTTGAATGAATTAGTGACTAAAAAGTTCATGCTTTTGCAGTTAGAAGCCCCTGTAGCCAGAGTATGTGGTCTGGACACCCCCTTCCCTCTTGTTTTTGAACCATTCTATATGCCTACAAAGAACAAGGTATGATGTTTAGATCTTTTCCCTGCAGAACACTCTTGTCAGGATATAAATTCATTCTTGTTAACATGATCCCTGCCTGCATGCAGATATTGGACACGATCAAATCAACTGTAAATTACTAGGTGCACATCGGACTGTCCTGCTATATTCTAAAGATGCATCATGGTCATTATCACCATGTTGTCATTTACATGTACAAATAATCCTCACATCTGGGCTATCTAACGACAATAAACACATCAAGAAGAAATTTGAAGTGCACTGTCCATTTTCAATCTCTTCTAAATGTGAAAAAAACGACTGCAATTAAAGGGTTTAATACCCAGAATCCTCTTCACTTGATATGAATGAAATGAACATACAAGCAGCTCATTTTTCTGCCCAAATATGTTGATAACTTGATACCACAAAGTGAGGGCTGGTTTTATTATCTTATCTGAACCAGAAAAATCTTTAGAACACCTAAAATCAAGGAATTAAAATTACATTTTAGAAAATTGCAAAATTCAGAATAAATCATTCAATGACGTATATGGCCTCCTGCATCAATAATACCCGTCACATGGTACTATTGTAGTGTAAAATCAATGTGATAAAACTATTTCCTCAGCTTTTTCTTATTATTTTGGGTGCAAATCAAATTAATCAATACTGCCTAACCTTTCAATGGAGTCAAACTTTACAATAATTGTCCATGCCAATAAATTGTCTGATACGGTGACTTTGGGTTGCCATTAAACATGTACCATTCAGCTTTGGAAAAATCAAGAGAGTGATTAATGGAGCACTTAAATGATTGCAACCACCTCGAAGATATGACTCTTACCAGTTTCTGCTGATATGGGACCCCAATTCCTCCTTTAGGCTAAAGTACAAACTTGTTCCTTCCCCTCTTTCTCTCTGTTTGTCTCCTTTAGAGTGGTCATCTTTTTAGTGCCTTTTATTTTCTTCTGGAGGTGACATTCGTGGTGCCTGTCCCAACACAATTGGATCACATTCAATGACGGGTGATTGGAAATTGGAACTTTGGTTTTGTGTTACGTACCAGCTGCCATACCAGATAGGTTCTAGCTTTTGAATTTGCTTAGGAGTTTATCTTTATCTTAGCTATTGATTATTATTTAATATTTCAAGTATTTGTTATTTAATAGGATAGCAATTGCCTTTATCCTTATCAGATTAGTAGGCTAGCAGTTGTAGGAATTGTTTCTATTGTTTAGGTGTTGGATTTGTTTTTACGTTCAGTTGTAAGCCTATATAAGACCTATTATGATTAATAAAGAGGGAGGAGAATATTTTAGTAAAAATCAAGTTTTGCTTGTGAAGGAGGTCTTAGTTATCCAGTATAACCATAAATTTTCTCTTGTTTACTGTTTTATTTTTGAAAATCCTTAGATCTAACCATAGCCCTTCGAGGGAAAAGATGTGTTGCATGTGGCCATGGAGGGGGTCGTATCATTTTGCATGTATCCCATATTTAAAATTTTGTATCATTTTAGAAAATTTTGTATCATTTTAGATTTATTATAAAAAAAGTTAATCACTTTTTCATTTTCCAATAAAAGTTTTTTGAAAAGGTTTACTAAGGGCATTAGTTAATAAGGCCCTTGTTATATTGTCAATTTGAGTTAACATTGACAAGCCATGTATATTATTTGGCTTCAAAAAAATTAAGAAAGTACAACAACAAAAACAGCAAAAATATATTACATAGTCACCCCAAGTACATTTCTCCAACTGATTTCACAATCAGAATTGGATAATAGGGGCCAATATTTTCAAACTGGAATAGGGACAGCTCTTAGAGGATGAGCTCTCTGTAAGGTGATGCCAAACTTATCTTCCATGTTCAAATCCTCAGGTTTAACCCCATCTTCAAGTTTCCAATCAAAGGCTTGGATAAGTGAACCCAACATCAAGGGCAACATTCGAATAGCCAATAGCAAACCAGGACATATTCTTCTTCCACCACCAAATGGTAGGTTCGAAACTTCGAATTATTGAGTTTGACAGCAATACCCATCAACTGCAATTTGCATTAGATGATGCTTGTAAGCTGCAAAATATTTGTAAATCTAAAGTTGTCTTGGTTAGATACAGTAACAGAATTTCCCAAGAAGGCATAACAAGAAAAAACCCATTATCAGCCATATAGAAGATGAAATCCTCAAAGATGTGGAGTACCGGGGGTGAGGTTGCCTCGATATGGATTTACGTTACAGGGTTGACTAACAAATTACATCTTTGAATTCTATTTTTATTTATTTTTTTCTTTATTGTTTCTTTGCTCACTTCTCCTTTTAGATCTCTTCTGTCTGTCATGAATTGAAGCATGTCACATTAAGCTATATGGAGTATCATACTATCATAACATGTCTTTAGAAGTGGAAATGCTACTTGAAGAACTGATTCTATGAAAAACTCAAAATATAAACATGTGCTTGCTTTATAATTGGTAAGGCAAACTGGATCAGCCTGGATGTGAGCTGATATACTTGAACTTGAACGAATTAGTGACTAAAAAGTTCATGCTTTTGCAGTTAGAAGCCCCTGTAGCCAGAGTTTGTGGTCTGGACACCCCCTTCCCTCTTGTTTTTGAACCATTCTATATGCCAACAAAGAACAAGGTATGCTGTTTAGATCTTTTTCCTGCACAATACTCTTGTCTGGATATAAATTTATTCTTGTTAACATGGTCCCTGCCTGCTTGCAGATATTGGACGCTATCAAATCAACTGTCAATTACTACGTGCACATCGGACTGTCCACTGTCCTGCTTTATTCTAAAGATGCATCATGGTCATTATCACCGTTGTTGTCATTTACATGTACAAATAATCCTCACATCTGGGCTATCTAACGAAAATAAACACATCAGGAAGAAATTTGAAGTGCACTGTCCATTTTCAATCTCTTCTAAATGTGGAAAAAAAAAAACTGGCAATTAAAGGGTCTCATACCCAGAATTCTTTTAACCTGATATAAATGAAATGAACATACAAGCAGCTCATTTTGCTGCCCAAATACAAGCACCTCATTATTATCTTATCTAAACCAGAAAAATCTTTAGAACACCTAAAATCAAGGAATTAAAATGCTATTTTAGAAAATTTTGAAAATTACAAAATTCAAAATAAGTCTTTCAATAATGTATATGGCCTCCTGCATCAATAATACCCATCACGTGGATACTATTTTAGTGAGTAAAATCAATGTGATAAAGCTATTTCCTCAGCTTTTTTCTTTTTCTTTTGGGTGCAAATCAATACTGCCCAACCTTTCAATAGAGACAAACTTTACAGTAATTGTCCAAGCCAATAAATTGTCTGATACACTGACTTTGGGTTGCCGTTAAACATATCTTTCAGCTTTGAAAAAATCAAGAGGGTGATTAATGGAGTACTTCAATGACTGCAACCACCTCAAAGAAAGGACTCTTATCAGTTTCTGCTGATATGGGTCCCCACTCCCCAGTTCCTCCTTTAAGGCTAAAGTACAAACTTGCTCCTTCCCGAGGGACCTTTTTTAACTGTTTGTCTTCTCTAATGTGAGTAATTCTTACGTCCTTATAGCACAATAAATGGTTTTTTTTTTCTCACATTTATAATGAGGTGAGCACAATTTTATTATACTCTAAGGGTATGTAAGTATTTTCCCCTCTAGAGTAGTTTGAACTAGCTATAAACTCACGCATTACGCGTGATAATAATTTTTATGATAGTTTTATTAAAAAAAATTACAATTTAAACTAATCTAATAATGAGTGATGTATTTCGTAATTATATTTTTATTTATTATAGGAACAATCATAAATATAATATAAGAACAATCCAAAACATCAAAAAAACGTAAATTAAAAAAAGTTAATAAAACTTAACAATAATTAATTGAACCAATATTAGGATAAAATTTTGTTTTTGATAATCTATTAAGATTATTTTCTTTGTAAAAATTATAATTTTGGCCACCCAAAACATATTATCAAATAAACAATTATTAGCAAAATCTAAGAATTAAATTTTTATACAGGCATTGTTATAAAATAATAATAATTAAAATAAAATTGCAAAATTTAAAATTTGTCACCTATCCGATTATTTTCGTTTGGCTAACCTTTACTTCTCTTTAAATGAATGGCATTATAGAGTACTTCTAATGCAACTATTAAGAGTACTTTGTCCACCACAAAGGATTAGAAAATAAACAAAAATTAGTAAAGTCACATCGTTTAACATCTAAATTGGGCACTATAAAAAATCATGCTATGTAACAAAATAAATACCAAATTATCCAAATCATGCTATGTAATAGAATAATATTATATTTTTATATGCTATATTTAATTATTTAGAACGTAATAAGATAACATTTAACAATCAAAGAGAATAAAAAAAAAACAATTTAAAAAACAAAACTAAATCGCATTAACCCAAAATAGAATTTTAAAGAATATAAAAAATTATCAACCTAAAGTAGAGATGTAAGAAAAATAAAAAAATCCACCAAAAAATTTAGAGAGAGAGAGAACCATTTTTTTGGTGAGGGAAAACTATGCATAGAATAGAAGAGATAGTAACAAATTTATAGTAAGAGAGTGTGAATAAGAAAAGACAAAAATAAAGGAAGATGAAAGGAAAAATGAAGAATGATATTAATGTAGAAGGTAGTGGGGAGATGAAAAGGTAAGGGAGGGAGAAAAATTGAAAAAGTAGTGGGGAGATGAAATGGTAAGGGAGAGAGAAAAGTTGGAGAAGGGTAAATATTAAAAAAATAAATATTAAAAACAATTATAGAAAAATTGGAAAGAAAAAAAAAAAACCCTAAAGCTTGAAAGGCTTCAAAGTTGTTGTTGTTGTTGTTGTTTTTTTTTTTTTTTTTTTTTTTTTTTTTTTTTTTTTTTTTTTTTAAAGCTGAAAAGATTCATACAAAACTCTAAAGCTAAACTGAAAAGGTTTTGAGTTGGGCTTGATAGTGGAAGTAAATAAATAAAAGGTAAGCTGAATTAATTATACAAATTTATTATAGGGTGATAGTGGAAGTAAATAAATAAGTATTGAGCTGAATTTATGGGGCTGAAAACTGTAAAAACCATTTTAAAATTGTAGGACAAATAGTTTCAAAAAAAAAAAATTGTAGGACAAATTATATTTATAAAAAAAAAAAAAAAAATGATGTGACAGCTGATGTGGCGCAACGTGAGAGCAGCAGTATTAAACGCTACGCTTCAACTTTTAGTAATATATAGATGTGAGAGTGTCCAAGAAAAAAAACAAGGTTATGGAGGTGACATTCGTGGTGCTTGTCACAACACAATTGGATCACATTCAATGACGTGTGATTCGAAATTGGAACTTTAGTTTGCATGTTTCCAGTATTTAAAATTTTGTATCACTAAATTTGTTGTCAAAAAAATTAACCACTTTTTCATTTTTCAATAAAAGGTTTTATAAATTGGTTTACTAACATATACCCTAAGTAAAACCCTTGTTATATTACCGATCATGTTTGAGTTACCATTGACAAGCCATGTATATTATTTGGCTCCAACAAAATTATGATAGTACAACAACAAAAACAGCAAAAACATATTACATAGTCACCCCAAGTACATTTCTCCAATTGATTTCACAACCAGAATTGGGTAATAGGGGCCAGTATTTTCAGCTGCAACCAAAGTAAATTCTTCAACCGTTTTTAAACTGGAATAGGGACAGCTCTTAGAGGATGAGCTCTCTGTAAGGTGATGCCAAACTTATCTTCCATATTCAAATCCTCAGGTTTAACCCCATCTTCAAGTTTCCAATCAAAGGCTTGTATAAGTGAACCCAACATCAAGTGCAACATTCGAATAGCCAAAAGCAAACCAGGACATATTCTTCTTCCACCACCAAATGGTATAAGCTCAAAGTTCCTGCCTTTAACATCAATTTCCAATTCCAAGAACCTCTCTGGCATAAATGATTTTGCATTGTCCCAGGAGCTCGGGTCTCGGCCTATAGTCCATGCATTTACTAGTACTTGTGCATCTTTTGGGATAATGTAGCCATTGATTTCTACATCTGCTCTAGCTTTCCTGGGGAGTAAGAAAGGAACTGGTGGGTGCAACCTCAATGTTTCTTTGACTATTGCTTGTAAGTAAGGTAAGTGAAGAATATCTGATTCCTGAACTTGGTTGCCTTTGCCAATGACTTGCTCCAGCTCTGCTTTGGCTCTTGACAATGCCTCTGGATTGTGTAGTAGCTCCGCCATAGCCCATTCCAGTGTGTTTGAAGTTGTTTCAGTGCCAGCAGCAAATAGGTCCTAGTGCATAACAACTTAATTAGAACTTATTTTTGTAGATCACAAACCGTATCCATCATTCATCAAAAGTAAACTAAACAAAGGACTAATAATCAAAGTGATAAACGTAAACTACTAGTTATCCCAAGAGTTCAAGTGGTCCAGAAGGCCAAATTAGGGCTAAGTTGTGGGATTTTTACCTACTCTAATACCATGTAATTAAACTACCACTTACCCTAAAATCTTAATAAAAAAATCCAAGCTGAAGAGAGTAATAATACTGACCAGGAATAGACGTTCTATCTTAGTTTTGTCCATCTCCTCACTGTTTTTGTCACTGATGTTGAGAAGGGTATCTAACATATCATTGTTCATGTTAGAACCACTCATTTTTCTCAAATGCAGTCTTTGGCTAATTATGTTGTCAAAGAGGTCTAACATCCTTCCAAAGTTCACTGCCACACTATGCCTTAAGCCTTGGGGGTCAATCTTCTTAAGCACAGGAAAATAATCTGCCAAGTTTGGTTTCCCTGCATCTTTCATGACATTCCACACCAGCTCCTTCAACTCTTTAGTTTGGTCAGATTTGGAGTCCACCATATCCATCGAATAGATTGTGTTTGATAACATGTTAGCCGTCGCCTTGAAAGCTGCTCTGCCAATGTCTACTGCCTCACTGGTTAGGCTGCTTTGTCGACTATCAGCAAGGAGATCCTGCACTTTCTTGCGGCGGATGTCTTGATTGACATCTAGTATCTTGTTGGAGAATAGTTGTTCCGTGCATATTCTACGAAGGTTTCTCCACCGTGTTGAGACGGGTATCAATGGCAAGCTAAACTCATCATGTCTGCAGGCATGAAAAGCATCTGGCACCCATCTGTTGGATAAGAATTGGTCATGTGTTTGGAGGACTTCTTTGGCCAGGGCTGCTGAAGAAATGACTATTGTGGTTACTTGGCCTAGTTGTAGTCTCATTATAGCGCCATGAACCATGGCAAGGTTAGCTAGGGACATGTGGGGCTTGTCACCAAGGTCTAAGAGGTTTCCAATTACTGGAAAAGGTTTTGGACCTGGTGGAAGCTTTTTGGGAATTGCTTTGCTTCTTAAAATAATAAGGAAGGCTTGGATTATGATCCAGGTGAGGCAAAGACATATTATACAGCTCAAGAAATCCATCTTTCTATGTGAACTCTAGACTCAAGGAGGAAAGAACAAAGCACTAACAAAACAAGAGACTCCCTTTCTTCCTTTATATACAACAAGCATAACAGAACTTCAAGTTTTGGAACACACCCACTTGCTCTAACTTCACCAGTTTCGGGTGGAGCCTGTTAGCAACTGCCTTGAATTTAGGCAGTTTTTAAGCCCCATAAGCTCATCAAAGCTCTTTACTTCTTGGTTTTGGCGGTCAACTCTTGACAAAAGATTCCTTCTCAATCTTCGACTTGATCTGCAGTTAGGCTGTCCCTTATTTATATATTTGGTTTGGTCTTTGTTTTCTATGAGAGAGAGCTGCGGCAATTAGGAATGAGAAATCAGAAATTGCACTAGTATTTGTTATTGGGCAATTAGACCTATCCGGGTGTATTGGGGTTTGGGTTTTGTGAGAGTACTTATACATTGTTGTGGACATAAGACCGAACCACAAAAATACTTGGTGTTCTCTTTTATATATGTGGTTGTCTATTTTTCTTTTGGGTTTTCTTCATTTCTATTATTTATTTTTAAATATCTTTCTATAGCTATTATGTTTTCACAATTAATCCCTTTCCTGCAACAGAGCCAAGATTTTTCATTGAGGGGCCGAGCTATAGTACCAGGTTGCAATTAAATGAAACTCAAATCACAAATGCATGTACACACATATACGTAGTTATGCAGTGTTTGATTGAAAAAGTAATAGTGAAAAGTTTCTTACTTTGTGAGAGATAGGAAATGACTTATGAAATTGATTAGATAGTATCTTTAAACATTACATGATACTCTAGATTTAATTGTTCTTTTGGATTTTTTAACAACCTAAGTTTTGATTAGATACTTTAGTTCATGTTATTGAGTGATTGAAGACTTATAATCTTTATATTATAAAAATTGAATTTAAATTGTATAATTTATTGTATATAATATATTTCTAATATATTTTTAGTTTTATTCATGTTTATGAATAATTTTTGCTTTGTTGATATTATTTTAATTTCTTAAATATTTAAATTTTTTGCTTCGAAAAATGACTACTTTCACTTATCAGACTAACAAAATTATAAAATACCCTAAATGCCTAATGTATATAACAATTATTCAACCCATAAATAATAAATCTATACACTAATCAAGAATAATTTTAAGCAACAATCTTTTTCTTAATTGATATACAATGGACCATGGGACTCTGCATTCTTTCCTGCATGGAAGTTAAACAAAATACTGTAAAAAAGAATAAAGAAAATAAAAGAGTCATATAATAAAATGAAGAAAAAAAAAATATGACTACCCAACCTATGAGAAAAGCTAAACCCCTGTTCCTTCTTCTTCTTCTTCTTTTTTTTTTTTTTTTTTTTTTTTTTTAAGCCAAACCAAACAGGCACTTAGACAACTTATTAATAATTTAGTGGTAGGTTCTGCACTTTTGTGCATTCTATTTTATGTGAGTCAATTATATTTATTTCTTTTTTGATAATTCAATAGTTGGGAGAATAAGGATTCGAACATTGGTTTCATTTGGAAATACAAGAGCGCCAATTTTTTTTTTTTTTTAAATGAGAAGTTTCTATAGCATTCATTAATTGTTGCAATTCAATACATCATAATGAAGGACATTCCTTTTCTTGTGTGCATAGATATGATAAAATTTCATTTACAACAACTAAAGATATTTAATCCGCATGAAACACCACAAGGCATAGGTAATAAATTTTATAAAAAAAAATGTTATATGTCAAAACGTCCTTCGTTTCTTTTGATTTTTTATTTTTACCACTCGGACCAATTGAATTTTTGAGGGTGCAAATGTAATATTTAAGGATTAATATATATATATTGTGAATGTTGGGCCCGGACGCCCATCCCTTGGCTCTAAAAGAAGCAATGACTTTGGGTTGCCTCTTATTTTAAAATTAACTAGTTGATAATTTGTGCGATGCATGAGAAAGGTATTAACTATGGAAAAAAAAACTAACAATTGATGAATGAAGAGTTTAAGCTCTCACTTATGCAGAGTTGTTGACAATGCTAAACAACCTTAAAAGCTTGAGATAAACTCATGGAATGGATTTGAAATTTTTTTACAAAGAAAAAAAAGCCTTACGTGAAATTTTATGAATGTAACACCTTACATTTTGTGAAAGTGAGGGTCAAATTTGATATATTTAAGAAGCAAATAAATATCTAACGTAATAGATATCTAATTCTTATCACAAAAAAATGAATGTTGCACATTAGGATTTCAATCTCAAAAATCCATATCCTCAATAGTAGATACTAAACATTGTTTTCAGACTTGAACCATTTAATGAACTATAAAAGGGAGGAGTTCAAGGTTTTTGAGGTTAGATCGAGATCGAGCCAAAGTTGAATCGTGATAACGTCATAATTAATTAAAAATATAACTAAATAAATTAAAATAGTACAAGTAGAAATATTAACTAAAATAGTCCAATGAAATAGAGACATATATTTCTTTATATATTATTAGTCAACATTCATATAATTTTTTAAGGTGTTTCAACTAATATATCAATACCAAACCCAATAATATCAACTACATTTTCTAGAATATTATACCAAACCCAAACATTCATATAATTTTTTAAGATGTTAATATATCAATACCAAACCCAATAATAACAACTACATTTTCTAGAATATTATACCAAACCCAAACATTCGTATAATTTTTTAAGATGTTAATATATCAATACCAAACCCAATAATAACAACTATATTTTCTAGACTATTATATCAAACCCAAATCTCTATCCAATAATAATAATACTAACAACTACATTTTCTAGAATATTGTAATTATAATATGAACCTAAAAATAATGAAAAAAAAAGGAGAAAAGAAAATGAAGAAGTACACGTTGACCAAAAAGAAAAAGAGAGAGAGAGAGAGAGAGAGAGAGAGAGAAACATAACATACATATCATGTGGTCGAGTGGAGGGGCTCAAAAACATTTTCAACGCCCACCCTTCAATTTTCCACTGTCCTTCGTCATTTCCAGTGCTCATTTCCAATACTAGTGAGAAATGCTGGTGCCACACCCTTGTGCACAACTTTGTGCCACAACTCGCCACATGGTGGCGAAGTTGTGGTTGGTTAGAGTGTGTCCTCACATGGCCCACTAACACACTTTAACCAATCACAACTCGCCATGTGGCGAGTTGTGGCATAAAGTTGTGCAAAAGTGTGTGGCACCAGCATTGCTCGCTAGTCACATGCTTGGGCTCATAAAACTAAAAGTCAGTACAAAAGAAAAAAAGAAAAAATTACGTTTTTTTTTTTTTTTTTTTTGAGAATGAAAAAAAAATTACGTATAGTTTAACTAAAATTTAGGTTATTTATTTATGATTTAAAATTTGATACTTTATTCACATGAAGTTAACTCAGTTATAGTTTTGTAATTCTTTTTTGTTAAAAATAAGACTAAATATGTAATTTTACTCCATTTTTATATTTCTCTTTTCCCAAAACATAAATTGCATACAAAAATAAGACAAAACAAAATAAAAAATGGAGAGTTAGGTAAAAATTAATACTTGGACTCTATATTCAAAACTCTTAACAACAATTTCAAAAAGTAATAAATCAAACAAAAAAACTAATATTAAATCTAAGCACTTGGCAATAAAAATGTGGTATTGGTCTCTCTCTTAACTCACATAGACTTTATCTCTCCTTTGTTCAGTGGGTTTTGTGTGCATTTATTTGTTTATTTTTTAATTTGGAGTGGAAGGCTTGGCAGTGAACGTATAGTGCTTGTAGAAAGATTCATCTCCAGGAACATTAGTCAATATATAGTAACTTAAGTAATTCCTAGACACATCCAGGTCTCAGATAAATCTCTAAACCCAACTATATCAAGAGAGAAGAAAGGATCAACGGAACAAACCCACAAGCCATTTCCAAAAAATTGGCGGTGATACCAGTGCTCTTATTACCAACTCGCACACACTCCAAGGATCGTAAATTAAATCAAAGAACGTTTAAATCTTCTCCCTTTCAAACTTGAAATAAATGTTGAACAAAATATTCACTATAATTACTACTAGAGTAAAAAAATTTCGACTGTGATTCATTATTTCAATCAAATAGGCTGAAAGCGGACTAGTTAATTAAGTGGAAATTATATTAATCTGCTTGATTAGGGGTCTAATAGAAGTAAACTTGAAAAAAAAAAAAAAAAAAGGAAAAAGAAGAAGAAGAAATTATTTTGGCTGGAGCTTTGATGAATGGGATGTGGAGGGGAAGTGATTACGATGATTCTTAATTTTTACAAAACCCTCCCTTTTTTATCTTATTTTGTCTTGTTTTTGCATGTGTTTTTTGTTTTGGGAAGAGAGGGACATAAAAGTAGAACAAAATTACATATTTAGCCTTATTTTTATTTTTTAACAAATGTGAGTTACATAACTCTAATTGAGCTAACTTTAGGTGGATAAAGTGTCAAATTTCAAACTACAAGTAGGCAACTTAAATTTTGGTCAAACCATAGGAGGCCAAGTTATAATTTGCCCAAGCTAAAAAAAAAAAAATAGCAATAGAGAAATTAGTCACGTGGAGATGAAAATGAGGACGAAACAAAGAAGAAGAAGGGGTTTCGTTCAGGACCTTCAGGTGACTTCTGGAATGATGAAGGCTACTTGTTGTGAGAGTTGAGTTCTTTGTTCGTTCAACTTAGATTTGTGCTTTCTTCTCCCTCTACTTCTTCTTCCCTATTTTTTTCCCCTTACAAGTCATTTGGTTCCAGAGAGAGATGGGATTATTTTGGTTTTGGCTTTTGTTTTGGTTTTGGTTTGGGTTTGTGCTAATGTATACTGTTTTGGTTTGGCTTTGGTTTGTACTGGGCTTGTGATATAGAGGGAGATGGGGGTGAAAGGAAGAGAGAGTTGATCGGGTTTTTTTGGGGAAGGAGAAGGAGATCGGTAGAAGAGAGTTTTTTTTTTTAATTATCGGGTTATAGTTTTAGTTTTTAGAAGAAGCATCGGGTGGAGATATAGTGAGAAATAGTTTTTTTTTGTGTGTGTTTTTTAAAAATAGTGTTGACATGAAAAAATGTGAGAGCTTCAAATCCTACATGACAAGCTCCAAGTAAGTCAAAAAAAGTCAAACATAGGTCAGTGACTTTAGTTTTATAGTATATATAGAGATAGAGATAACTTTTTAGATTAAAAATATATATATATATATATATATATATATATTTATATAAAACCACTTAGCAATTTGTTACTAGAAATGTTTACAATATTTTCAAAACAAATCTTAAATAACAGAATATTATTAGTTATAATTTAAGCATATCATTGAAATTATTTTTTTGTCTATTTGTAACCGTTTATCACCTAAAATTTGTTTTAAAAATAATGCTGATGTAACATTTATAATTTATTATTTATAAATAAAAAAAATGATATTAGTGATGAGCCAATTAAAAAAAAAAAAAAAACTCGCCAGCTCAACTATTGTGAAGATTATTGCATTTATAACATTACTCAATTTAAATATGAATCCATTAATGAGCGTGTGCTGTGAAGGCTACAGTTAAGATTGAGTTTTTATTCTAATCGATTTTTTTTTTTTTTTGAGAAGTCACACACAAGTTAGTTTAAAAATATTTATTTATTTACTTTTACTACTTTTCATTATTTGACCCATCAAAAGAGAACAAGAAGATTATGAAGGTGACATTTGTGGGGCTTAGGCTATGAGTGCCATTGTCACAACAAAATTGGATCATATTTAATGGACCGAATGGAAATGTATTTAGGTTATTGTCACAATTTATTAAGTTGATAAATTGTTATTGGAACATAATTTTTACATTAACCCATTACTAACACTATATATCGCTAGATTTATTGTTATGTTACAAGTACCAACTACCATTATGGGTTACCGTTGACAAGCTATGTATGTATATTATTGAGATCCAACAAAATTATGAAATTACAAAGATAACAAAGACAGCAAATCATAGTCGCCCCTATAATTTTCCTCAAAAAAAAAAAAGAAAAAAAAAAAAAAAAAGAAAGTCACCCCTGGAAATAAACATTGGAAAGCAGAGGGGCCAGTAGTAATTTACTAATTTATTAAGCTACAGCACTTTTCCTCCACTGATATCACAACCTGAATTGGATAATAGGGGCCAGTTTTCAGCTGCAACCAAAGAAAATCTTCAACTGTTTTTAAACTGGAATAGGGACAGCTCTTAGAGGATGAGCTTTCTGTAAGGTTATGCCAAACTTATCTTCCATGTTCAAATCCTTAGGTTTAATCCCATCCTCAAGTTTCCAATCAAAGTCCTGGATAAGTGAACCCAACATCAAGTGTAACATTCTCACAGCCAATGGCAAACCAGGACATGTTCTTCTTCCACCACCAAACGGTAAAAGCTCAAAGTTCCTGCCTTTGACATCAATTTCCATCCCCAAGAACCTCTCTGGCATAAACGATTTTGCATTGTCCCAAGAGCTCGGGTCTCGGCCAATAGCCCATGCATTCACCAGCACTTGTGCACCTTTTGGGATAATGTAGCCATTGATTTCTACATCTGCTCCAGCTTTCCGGGGGAGTAAGAAAGGGACTGCTGGGTGCAGCCTCAATGTTTCTTTGATTATTGCTAGTAAGTAAGGTAACTGAGGGATATCTGATTCCTTAACTTGGTTGCCTTTGCCAATGACTTGCTCCAGCTCTACTTTGGCTCTTGACAATGCCTCTGGATTGTGGAGTAGCTCCGCCATTGCCCATTCCACTGTGGCTGAAGTTGTTTCCGTGCCAGCACCAAATAGGTCCTAATTCATAACAACATTAAGTTAAGAGTTTCTTTTTGTAGATCATAAACAATACTATTCATTGTCCATCAAAATAAAAAATAAAATAGGACTAATTATGAAAGCAATAAACAACTACTTATCCCAAACTTTTTAGTGGGGACCAACTTGTAGGATTTTTACTTACTCTGATACCATGTAATTAAACTACCATTTACCCAATATCTGAATCTGATAGAAAAGAAATCCAAGACAAAGATAGAGTAAAAATACTAACCAGCAATAGACGTTCTATCTTAGTTTTGTCCATCTCCTCACTTTTTTCTTCACTGATGTTGAGAAGGGTATCTAACATATCATTGTTCATTTTAGAACTAGACACTTTTCTCAACTTCAGCCTTTGGGTAATGATGTGGTCAAAGATGTCTAACATCCTTCCAAAGTTCACTGCTACACTTCGCCTTAATCCTTGGGGGTCAATCTTCTTAAGCACAGGAAAATAATCTGCCAAGTTTGGTTTCCCTGCATCTTTCATGACATTCCACACCAGCTCCTTCAACTCTTTATCTTGGTCAGATTTGGACTCCACCATATCCATCGAATAGATTGTGTTTGATAACATGTTAGCCGTAGCCTTGAAAGCTGCTCTGCCAATATCTACTGCCTCACTTGTTAGGCTGCTTTGTTGAGTATCAACAAGGAGTTCTTGCACTTTCTTGTTGCGGATAGCTTGGTTTGTATCTAGTATCTTGTTGGAGAATAATTGTTCTATGCATATTCTACGAAGGTTTCTCCATCGGGTAGAGACGGGTATCAATGGCAAGCTAAACTCATGATGCCTGCAGGCATGAAAAGCATCTGGCACCCATCTGTTGGACAAGAGTTGGTCATGTGTTTGAAGGACTTTTTTGGCCATGGTTGCTGAAGAAATGACTATTGTGGTTACTTGGCCTAGTTTCAGTTTCATTATAGGGCCATGAACCTTGGCAAGGTTAGCTAGGGACTTGTGGGGTTTGTCACCAAGGTCTAAGAGGTTTCCTATTACTGGAAAAGGTTTTGGACCTGGAGGAAGCATTTTGGGAATTGCTTTGCTTCTTGAAATTATATGGAAGACTTGGACTATGATCCAAATGAGGGAAAGAAATATTATAAAGCTCAAGAAATCCATCTTTCTCTGTGAACTCTAATCTTAAAGGAGGAAGAAGAATGCAATAACAAAACAAGACTCCCATTCTTCCTATATATACACAAAGAAGTAGCACAGAACTTCAAGTTGCAACACACCCACTTGCTCTGTAACTTCACCAAAGTCAGTGGTGGTACCAATATTATTTCTTAGAGGGACCGAGCTATATAGTGCCAACTGCCAAGTTGCAATAAATGAAAATCAATCACAAATGTATATACACACGTACATAGTTAAGCATGCGTTTGATTGAAAAGTCCATCCTTCGAAACTCTTTCTTTGCTCTCTTAACTTTTACTTTGAGAGTGACTACTTTTAACACTTAACAATTCTAACAGACTAGTGAAATATACTAAATATAGAGCATATTTAACAAATATGAAACTCAAAAATAATGAAGCAATTCACCAATCAAGAATCATTTTTAAAGGGTATCATTTCAATCAATCTTTTTTAAGAAATTGATCTCTTCTCTATTGACATACGTACCTTGGGTCATGGGATTTTACATTCTTTCCTACCCCGAAGATCAATAAAAATACCAGGGGAACAAAAGGAGAGGAAAAGGGTCATGCAATAAATTGAAAAAGAAAAAAAATGTGACTATTCAAGATAAGAAAAACTACGCATTTCCGACACACAACAAAACCTACACCTCTTTAGACAAATTTTTAATACTTATTCCAACAACTAAATAATAGTTTCTACAATTTCATACATCTTATTTTGTACGATCAATTGCATTTACCACAACTAAAGAGAGAAGATGCCTTTTCGAAGTTGAGGAAAGAGAGTATTTATTTTTCTTTTTTTTATTTAAGAACCTACGAGGAAATAGATAATTTTGTCATTGAACAACTACAAATGGAAACCTCGGAATTTGTTTTTGCTGTCAAGGATATAGAATTTGAGGCTTAGAGCATTCTCATCAGTTCTCTAAAAAAAATGTCATTTTGACACATCAAAAATTCACTTTATCATTTTAATATATCATTTTACAACATACCATTTATCAGATATTCTATTTTTCAATTTTATACATTAAAATAATATTTACTACATATTAAAATAATATATTACCTTCTCCTCCCTATCCCTATCACTATCATCATCACCAACGGCTACCACCGGCACAAATACACATCCGCCAACGCCGCCTCAAAAAAAAAAAAAAAAAAAAAAACAACCAGAGAGATCGGCACAAACCCAAACCCACCACCGGTACAAACCCACATCCACCACCAGCACAAATACACATCTGCCAACGCCGCCTCAACAAAAAAAAAAAAAAAAAAACAGCCAAAGAGATCGACACAAGCCCAAACCCACCACCGGCACAAACCCACATCCGCCAACGCCGTCTCAAAAAAAAAAAAAAAAAAAAAAAAAACACAACCAGAGATCGGCACAAACCCAAACCCACCACCGGCAGAAACCTTAAACAAACCACATCCTAAATCCACCAAATCAATTATAAAATTAATTACAATTTACACTAAAATCATAAATTGAATCGGCACAAACCCTTTTTTTTTTCTTCCTTCAATGTTTGTTACCAGATCAAGACAACCGTCTCCGTCGCCGTCGCTGATGGAAGTTTTCACTTTCGGCCACTGTGTCCTTCACACTGGAGTTCCTCTTCGTCGCAAAGTGGGTCAGTGATCAGTGGCGAGCTTGGGCGATCTCTGTCTCTCAGCATGGTGAGATCGGCGTGGCGAGACGGCTTGGCGAGACAGCGTGGCAAGACGTCTTGGCGAGACGGCGTGGCGAGACGGCGCAGCGAGACGGCGAGGCGAGAATGCCAGAGAGAGAGAGAGAGAGAGAGAGATGGGTTGCAGACGGAGACACTGAGAGAGACAAATGATGGAAGAGAGAGAAAAAACGAATTAAATAAAGCCAAACAGTGTATAGCATTTTTGTCCGTACCGTCTCATATTTAAGACGGTACTGTTGACGTGTTCCAAATTTTTTGAGATATAGAACGCCTGATGAGGGCTTGTTTTTGTGTTTGGTGTGTCAAATGTGCCAAATATTTGGCATTTGGCACACCTAATGGGAGTGCTCTATGTACTAAAAAAAATGTTATATGTTAACATGAACATGTGATCATTGTCTATGAGTAAAGAATGATCACATGTCATGGGCCGACTGACCTTTTTACTTTATTATTATTATTATTTTCCTTAAACCTTTTTGGGCCAATTAGATCGTTGGAAATGTGATTTGTAGGAGTCAAACTTTCTAAATATTCTTGGGGTGCAATGATGACTCCATGGTATAATGAAGGAGTTTCATATATGTGGAGGTTGCTGGTGTAATGGCTTAAAATGTGGTTATCGCAATCTCTCCCATCCAAACATAGGGTGAAGCTGAAGCAATAGGATAAAAACCCCTTTAAAATCTAGTCTTTCCTTTGAGAGTTTTTCATTGAACATACATTTTACAACACACTTTGCATATTTATGAATTTTTGATTGGATTTCATCGCTTATATAAGGCACCACCACTGGTACTTGTAAAAATTAATCTAATAATAACTTCACACATATGCTAGTTGTGGTAAAGTGCATGCAAAAATGTGTTTCTATACTTGTTGCTTCCATTAAATATCATACTAAAAAAAATAATATTATACTCATGGTTTTACTTTTTGTTCATGCACAAGTTTTATTTATGCAAAAGCTCTTTTTGAGATATATTCATTGGTATCACTACCATATTTACTTTTGAATAAAGGTAAAACTTAGGTATTGTTCTTAGACCAACATGCCTCAATTTCTCCCATCAAATTGAAACACATAGCATCATTGAATATAATTGTCCTTTGAAAAAAACAATATTGTTTGTACTTCATTGGTGAATACAACTATATATATATATATTTTTTTTAATTTAATCAAAAAACCTAATGTATTGCACGTAAAGAACCGTACTTGCTTTGCCCTTATTAGAATGATGCATACATACTAAATGTACACACTATATTTAATGTTTAAATCCAATATTAAAAAAAAATTCAAATCACTAAAAAAAAAAGAAAGAGAAATGCAAAATTAAGAGATCAGATCAAAATTCAAATTGTGATAATTTTTTATTCATTAATATAAAATAATAATAATAAAATTTTAAAATTAGTAATACTTACAAGAATACTTATATTATTATAAGACATAAATATCTATATGGAATAAATATTTCAAGATATATTAGTATTTATATTGTATAATTTTTTGTTAAAAAAAAGACTAAAACTACATTGTCTTTTTCATATTTTCCAACTTTCAATTTCAATAATTTCCTCAGGACCCACGCGCCTTTGCACGTACTCTCCAAACAAATATCTCAAAAAGACCCGGTCCCAACAAGATCATAATCCCAAATGGGCCCCACTGTGTTGTGTGCGCAAAACAAAAACTGTCTACAACACCAACATGCATTGCAATTTGCATTTGCATTTGCAAGTTGCAACTGTCGCAGTAATAAGTACACACGCATTGCCAACTTGAATACCTGCTGTCGATCCAGATTCATGCACTCTCATTTTCACTGAGGTTAGAAATTTGAATGATATTTTTAATTTGTTTTTGGTATTTTTTTTTTAAAAAGTTTTAGGGACTTTAGGTTTTTATAGAAGAAAATTTCAATATAATCATTAATTTTCTTTTCATTACTCAATTGCTCATTTAAATGTTTTAAATTTATGTTCGTCAACTATGAGGTTTATTTATATGGATTTAATGAATTTGTGACAAAGCGCATTAACTCATTTTGACACAATAATGAACTAATTTATTTCAAGTCAATTATGCGTTAAGTAGATTAACATTAAATTGACTTATTTGTTACTTATGTCAAAGCAAGTTGATCCGTATGACTTGAATCCATTTATATTAACCACTAAATTCACACAAAAAATAAACTCCCATTAACATTAATTAGTGTCAAATTTGCATATAGTTTTAAACATTTCCGTGCTTACCACATATACAACACATCTCATCGATGCTTCGTAGCTTACAAAGGTTAAGACAAAGACAACAACAATTAAAACATCGACTTAGGTCAACTAATAAAGTATTTTACTGTCGAATGAAGGACATTTTGCATTATAATCAGGTGGTGGTATCACTTATCTAAGTCCATTCTAACAAATTAAAAGTATACAAACGACAGGTATAGAAGTTCTTAAATCAATGACAAAACCTTTCTTGCGTCCAATCAATCCAATGACAGTCTTGCTAGTAACACCAATAACTGCTATGTCTTCAAACCCCCCTCTTGGAAAACCAAAAGAAATAAAACAAGTTAATAGACAAAAGTGGGTCTAAAAAAAGACTTACTTCTAATTACAAAGATCATGTTTAGATTGATCTAAACCCAAATGCATATTGACTAAGCCAGAATTACTACGTCTTGTTAAATAAAATGATATATACATGAAATCAAACAATGAAAATAAAGTCTGATATGCAAGAACCAATTCCTGGAGAACTAAGAAATATTCCTTTGCTGGATGCTGAAATTGTTATCCTTAAGTGCTTTAGAGCATACAGATATACTGATCTAACATCTTCATACTACCTAAGAAAGTCATTAAGATGATTGAGCAGCGATTTTGAAAACTCCTATGGACT